>NW_008609240.1:0-13950 GCF_000691845.1 Merops nubicus
ATATATATATATATATATATATAGGACTGACACTTCCTAAGCTGTACTCATGAGAAACAGAAGTATTTCACTCCCTCCATACATAAAGTATGCAGTTTTCTGAAGGTTAAGGAATTACCTTAGTATGTACATAGCTGTACAGGTACACCAATTCAACAATAAAGAAGCAGAACATTAAGAAAAACCCCTACTGGCAATAGCAAATGAATATGGGTAAAAAACCACCAACCTAAAGCTTCTCAGATTAAAGAAATTTTGGCACATACATTGCAAAAGCCCATAAAAATACTAAGCCTAAACAACAATAAACAGTCTACAATGCAAATGACATGGGAGATGATTGTAGAGAAATGAGTGGCAGATTTCTATCTGCATTTTTTTTCCAATTATAGGCACAAGCTGAAATTTTCTTACACAGCAACTAGCGAAGTAAATAAAGCCATGCTGCCACGTATTATAGAATTCAGTAAACATAATAACTTTAATTCCGAAAACTGCAGTCTCTTCTCTAACAGGTCTTCAACTAATTCTTGTTTTTCCTTTTTTTAATTTAAAGTAAGGTACAAATAGAGATGCCAGATGCCAAGAGATCACATTTTTATTATGACTAGCCCAAGTTCTGCATGTTCATCCTACTTTACATGACAAGCTAGGTTTAAGAAAACAAACATTAGTGGTTTGAATTTGAAATCAGTTTGGGCTGATGATCACCTCCAAAAATAAATATTCCCACAGACAGAGGTCAGTGGTTGCCTGAAACTGCATCAGTTAGCATCTGTCTACTAGAATCCTCCCCTTCTTTGGGACTGCTTTATCATTTTATCAGATTAATTAATAAAAGAGGAGTTTTAGCATAGGACATCAGTTTTCTATCCATGCGTTTGCCATTAGTTACTCTAAAATTTATTGAACTGAGACTCATCATAGGATGTCTCTTAGAATTCAAGCCTATAAGAAGACGGCAACTCACAACTGTTCACAGCTCAAATAAAAAAAAAAAAACAACCTTACAAATAAAAAGATAATGTATAAATTAGAAAAGAGGGTGGGGGTTTTTTTGCTTTTAATTATGTGTTGATCCACTAAGCTCCTGCTGCTCTCAAGGGGAAGTAACTTCACTACTTTGGCATTTTAATTTTGAGGTTGCATGCAATTAATTTCTTAATTTATAATTAAACATTTGTATTTTGTGGATGTATTAAAAGAAAGACAAACAAACAACCCCCAAATTTCTCGAGATACTCTTTCAGCCCTTCCTCCGAGAAAAAATGCATGTGCAACAATATTAATACTAGAGATAAAATGTTAAAAGTGACAAGTAAAAACTAAAAACCTTGAAAAAAAGACAGTTGTCCCTCCATGTGCCTCATTTCAGCACATGTAGCTCTTCAGATTTTTCAGATTGAACAGAACCTACAATGACTATGTAAAAAAATCACTGATCTCATATTATTAAACTACGAACAGCCTGTATAACCATTTGCCTTGAGATTTGTCTTTGGATTTTGTAATCTCACTGCATTTCTTTTTCTCTATGAAGTAATCTTTACTTTGCTCTCCAGCAACATCTACTGGAATATCAGTAAAATGCTGCTATTTCTATTAATCACCCATTTAACAACTAGTAGGGCAGTCAGCTGATACCAGAAGGAGACACAGACAATCTGCAATTCAGACTCTATTCTGGGCTCAAACAGAAGCTTGCCTTCAACCTTCTTGTTTTCTACCATTTCATAAGCATCAAATTCTTTATGACTAATTCATATCAAAAGTTATCTACCGTTTACACACAGATGCACTTTAGGTCACAAAATCTCATTTAAAATACCACATTATGTTCAGGACTTCCATTTTGGTCAGAAAAGTTAGTCTTAATTTCTGTTTGATTCAACATGTGTTTAAACAGATTTGAAGCATAAAAAGAGCTTGGGACAACATATAGAAACATTTTGAAGGGTGAAAGAGAGGTGTAATGGCGATTCCAATGCCAAGTCATAAACAATTACAAGTTCAGCAAAACGATAGTTAAAAAGTAAAAATGTCTACTATGAATCAGTGAAACATTTGCAAGTTCTTCTGTCTGATTGTCTGTTCTTCTGTGGGCTTGGTCCCACTCAGCTGTGTGGTGGCTTGTCACTGTCTATCTTGTAAAATCAGCTACTGCAAATGTACACAGAAAGCACTGCCACTGGATTTTGCAAGGTAGATAGCACTGCGCACTGCTATGTCTGCATGCAGGATTGAGTCATTAGGGTAAACTTGCATCAAAACAAAAGTTCTCAGGTAAATATGTTCATTCCTGACTGCAGAATGCTCGTTTGTAGGTCTGCAATGCTAAAATCTACCCATCAAAGAATGTTTTCTCTATGACATCTTACAAAGTTATCTTTCTATAAGCCCTGCTTTCAGAGCCAGTTTGTTAGTACTCTACTTTTATATATAACTCTGACCACTGCAACATTATTTGCTTTCCTTTAAATCCTTACTAACAGTCTACCTATCTTTGCTGTGTGTTCGCTTTTCAGTAGGACAATGAAATTCAGAAAATCACTGCTGCTCAGAATCTCTTCCATTTAGACTCTTGGCTTGCTCATACAGAGAGCAACTGTAAAATATACATGCAGAAATGTAGGGAGAGGGGAAAAAAAAAAAAAAGGTAGCAAAGCCAGTGAAGACCAGAAACAGAACTCCCAGTATCTAAATATTCCAGTTGTGAATAAGAGGCATTTATTGGCATGTAACATTTAAAAAGTAATTAAAATTAATTTTGCCTTTGGAATCCCTCAGGAGCCTCAATGTATTTTTGTAGAGAATAAGAGGGCACATTTCCCAAAACCGCAAACACTTTAAGCTATATAATTTTATATTATCATAAGACAAGTTCACAGGCTTTGCCTGATAAATTAGCTCCTCTCAATAACTGTTAAACAGAAAGCCCTTTATTGTAATCCAAGTGCACTTGTGGACAGCACTTGCAGAGTTAACTCCATTTGACAACTGACATAAATCCATTATTCTAATTTGGCAATTGCTTTACTAAACCCAGATGCAGTTTATGAGTTTTAGTCACGTATTTCATTCAGGATGCTACTTAATCTCAATTTACAAAACATAAACACGAAATAGGTTTCACTGTATGTCTAAAAGGGTATAGCTATTCGTCTGATGAAATGCCAGGCAAACAAACCATATTCACCTAGACCTAAACTCAATGCTAGATTTTAGCTTCTTAAATAAACAGTAAATAAGTACAATTAATTTTAGACTGACTGTCGCAACCAAATGCCAGAATGTCAAGCTCCTCGAGAGTTATAAGACTGAAAAGCTTTTCTTATACTGAGATTCAAGCACTGAATTAAACCTTAAGCAAAGTCCAGCATTCACAAAAGCTGCTTCTCCGTTTTATTTTGCTACACAGAGAAAAGGGGGAAAAACAATCATTCAGTGTGAATACAGCATCTTCACAAATCCATTTCTAATTCAATTTCTAGCAGATACTTTACGCATTAAACAAAAGGAATCTGATCCAGCACCGGTGCTGCCTCTTGCTGCAGTTGCTTGCCTCAGTTACAAAACGCTGAAAATCTACCGCTCCGACCAAACCACTCCACAAAACACTCGGATTCAGGCAGTTCTTACCTGCCTCAGTTGAAGGCTTCCTTCCCTTGTTAGCAGTATGAAGCATCCTCTAGCCTTCCCAATCCACACCACCAGCCTCAAATTGCACAGCCAAGTCCCTTTTTTGCAAGAAAACGCTTATTCAAAGTGATTAGTTTTTGTTGTCCCTTTTAAGTCCTTCCTGCGGGAAAGAGCAGGGGAGCGATGTGACGCCACCTTTTAATCTTTTGCAAGAGTGAAAAGGCAGAAAAGGAGCGCTCGATCAAACTGAGCTTCACACATGACTAAAACTCGCCTGAGAGGCTGCAAGCTCTGGCTAAAGCACCACTAGGCGTAAGTGTAAGAACAGAGAAGAGGGGAGAGTCAATGAAATGTGACAACGTATGTGCATCAAAGACAGGAAAAGAGGGAGAGAACAATAAGAGAGAGATCGAGACAGCAATGAGAGAAAGAAAGAATGAGAATGTGAGGGAGAATAAGCATGAAGAAAAGATAGGAGTGTTCTGAAGCAAAGAATTTGCAGAATAAAGCCAACGTGTCTGGCAGCTTCTGTTTTTATCTCAGTGAGCATGACACACTGCCTCTCTCATTTAGCAACACATTCTTGTCTCTTCCACGTTTGAAAACTGAGATAATCACAATGTGCCCCTGTTTTCTCCTGATTGGCACACTCGTGTGCAGGATACCTGAGATTCCCCTCAACCAGCTTCTAGAGCAGCATCTATGTGCAATTAAGTTCATATATTCATTAGGAAAGGCACCTCCCCCCACCCCCAAAACCCAGGAGCTGCTAATTTCTACATCAATTTACAATATAGTTTAACTGGCAGATGGAATTCTACTTATAACTACTAACAAACTGCCACTGATAAACAAATGACTGAACAAATGTTTAATGTTGATAACTGAATCTTCATAGCAACAAAACGTATTAGCATTGATAAATCTGCATTTAAAAGATGAGATGTATTACACTTTCTTCTATTTATCTTGTGATTTCTATATGAAGTTACACTTAGTAGTAGAAGAACAAACGTGACCTAGAATATTTTTAAAGGAATACATCAGAAATACCATCAGATTCCAAGTTTAGAAAAAGCAATTACAAGCTAAAAAATAAATTTTAAATTTCAAACTATGAATTCCTACTCACTTAGAACAGGTCCACACACTAAGCCCTCTTATAGACAGGATTCATTTCCACGCAAGATGATGGTGCTGTGTCCATGGGGGTATTTTGGTTTTTTTTGGTTGGTTGGTGTTTTTTTTTTTCTAACTGTATATACCGTTTGTAGCATTAGAACAGCTACTGCCAGTTACTTTGTTTAGACTTTTACCATTTTAAGGTAAAGGCAAACGGGCTTTTAGCCAACTGGCAATTGGTCAGCTGGCCAAAGGGCACAGGACTTGTCTGCAAAAACAACAGAAGCCCGCAACCAGACTTGGCTATGGCACAGGGAGCTAAGCTTAAGAGGGCAGCAGAAATGTAAACAAATGTGCAACAGAACATATATTTGCTCTTTGCTGCAGCATCCCACTTGGGCCTCCCCTTGGATCCTAGCATCTCCATTCCATTAGGGAGAAAGGAGGACTACGTCACCGACATGAGGTTCTGGAAAACTGAGTCTAGATCTCAACTGCACAGCATACTTCTGTGTTAGCTTATGCAAGTCACATAGTGCTAAGGTCAGTATCTGTGCCTTAAGGTACCAGCTAGTTTTAAAAAATGAGATGTTCTAACAGCTCTACACAACTCACGATCCTCTTTTGTAAGGATTACCCAATTCCAGAGGGGAGGTTATGAAGGTGAGTTCATCAGTGATTAATGGAACTCACTGACCAATTTCAACTCTGACTATTTATATAACATTACTGTACCACAGATTTTACAGGAATTGGTGACTTTCTATGAATGTTAGCCTCCAGAATTTCACAACAAACTGCTGTATTAACCTCTGGGCAGATGAAATCCAGTTTTCACATTTGTAAAGTAAAACTTGAAAAATCACTCTTCGAGCTTGAGAACTGTCCCAAATCGGACACTTATTGCTAAACTTATGATAGCTTCAGTCAGCTATTGTTCAGCATTTGTCCCCTTAGGATTGACAACACTTAAATTCAGATCCATTAAAGTCAGATTCTCACTGATCTTCTTAAACAACCTTCATCACATGAGCTCAGAGTAAAATTTACCATAAGGAGAAAAATACTCTTAAGAACACTGGGCTATTAAACCTCTCTCCGCATGTGTATCAATACAGCATCAGCCTGACCTAGCAAAGGAGCATTTGGTGTGATGTTTTACATCAAGTATTTTTCCTTGCTCTGTTGGTGCAAGGAATCTAACCAAAATAGTATTTAAAGGCCCCCTGTTTTTTTTTTTCTTCTAGATATGAAGGAAGTAGACACCACCTGAAGATTCAGGGGGACAGGAGCAGGAGGGAGAAACAGAGATCTATGTGTTCACTTATTGTAAATTTTCCCAGAATATTATTAGTAAATACTCTAATGGAAGTGTCTGGCTACCTTTTAAAAACAGGGGGGAGGGGAGAGAAGGAAGTCCCAAATGTCTATAAGGAGTTCACTCTGCCTAGGCATTACTTAGAATGAGTAACAGTAACAATTAGGGAAGAGACCTTTCCTGTCTATTCCCCATTTCATTTTGTGTTTTCCCACCCTTATAGGTAAATTGCTATCCTCACAGAAGTCTTGATAAGCAGTCTCCACGTATCTTGCAATGTACTAGATTATATTCATGACAACAATTTTAAAGAAATGCAAACACATACATCCCTACCTCTAGAAGTATTTATTCATACTCACAGGCTTATCTACAAATTCACAATGCAATCCAAACCCTGTATTTACATCCAAGGTCAACAAAACACTTGAAAACATGCATGGAGTTTGCTTGCTTGTTTTCATGAAAGATACAAGATTGTGTGGTTAAAACCAAGCATAAGCTTAAATACTATGCTAAACAAATTCTATTTTTCAAGCACTGACCTTGTGTTTGAAGCACTTAGTGAGATAGCTCTGGGAGGAGGTGAGTGGGAGTGGAGAGATCAAGTACTGGAATCACACCCTATGTTCCCTGGGACAGGCCCAGCATGCAGACAGGACACGACATGGGGGATTCCTTGTCCCCTCTCTGAAGTGACTCAAGGGACAGGGACAATGGCCACAAGTTCCTGCCCAGCAGGCGTGTGCCCTCTGTTGATTAACAGCCGGCTGAATGAGTCAGTAGTGTGCCCTGGTGGCCAAGAAGGCCAAGAGCTTCCTGGCTTGTACCAGAAATAGTGTGGCCAGCAGGACTAGAGAAGCAATCATGCCCCTGTAATTGGCACTGGTGAGGCCACGTCTCATATACAATGTTCAGTTTTGGGCCCCTCACTCCCAGAAGGACACTGAGATGCGGGAGCATGTCTGAAGAAGGGTAACGAAGCTGGGGAAGGGTCTAGAGCACAACTCTTGTGAGGAGTGGCTGAGGGACCTGGCCATGTTTAATCAGGAGAGAAAGAGGCTCGAGGAAGATCTTACTACTCTCTACAACTCCTTGGAATGAGGCTGTAGTGAGGTGAGGGTCAGTCTCTTCTCCCAGGTAACAAGCAACAGGACAAGAGGAAACAGCCTCAAGTTGCACCAGGGGAGGTTTTAGGCTGGATATTAGGAAAAAAATCGTTCACTGAAAGTGTTGTCAAGCCCTGGAACAGGCTGCCCAGGGACATGAACTAAAAAAATTTGGACACTGAACTGCTTGCGTCCTGACAGCTCCAGTGAGCAAAGCAAGTTATTCTCCTATTGAAGTTGCTCTCTAAATTGGCCACATTTCCACAAGACAGGCTAGGTCTTTGACTAACATGAATGCTGAAACTCTATTTTACTGCTGTTAACTGTGCTTCCACTTAAGCCTCCTCAAGCAGGACTCCAGCAGCATACAGGAACCACACCACAGAACACTACAAAATAACTACACAATGAAACGTGCTAGCCATGGCATTTTGTGCAGAGATATAAAATATCTGTTTTCCAGCCCATTTTTTACACTTCTGCCATTACAGAGAAAACAACAAATCAGAGCTTCCCCTCAACCTTATCTGAGGAAGCCAAGTCAAGTTTAAACACAGAAAATCTCTTGATCCTCTACTCTACTAGATACCTGGATCACTCTGTTTTAGGTCTAAGATTTCATACAAACACATACTCTGTGTCTGTGACTTAAAAGTTGCATAGTAATAGAACAGTGAAGAACATTCAACACATTGCAGTGTTTCAATGATGCTGAATTCACTCCCCACAATTTCATCTGCCAGGAGAATGCATCAACAATGTTACCTAGAATATGGAGCATTGTGACAACAAATTAAGGGGAAATAAAGTGGCAAAAGACTACAGAAGTATTCATGCCTATTAAAAGGACTACCAACCAGAAACACCCATTGGCTGCACATCCTTTGGAGCTAAATGGAAGCCTCAGGCTATGCAGAAGAACTAATGACAACTTTCTCTTACCATACCCTGCCATATTTCACATCTAGCAAGTACTTTTTCTTTGTCAATTATCTTGCTGGATGGCATGAAGACAGAAGCACTTTTTTCCAATCTCTTGTTTTTGGTTCTTCTGTTTCAGACCTGAAGAAAGACTGTCTCTGAAAGTATCTGTTTTTTTCTCAGTTACATCACTTGGTTCAATAAAACGTTCCACCCTTTCCCCCACAAACCTTGTTTCAATAATACCTTCAGATCTTTCTTTTACGCTACAATCACCATAAAATAGAGTGGCACTAGGAGGCACTTCATCCCTCCCCGATCCCCAGTCCCTGGACTGTGATCAGTTCACTGCTCAGAGGAAATAAAACAGAGCAGCACAAGGGATAGAACAGAGGCAGAGCATACAAGAAAATCCTTTGTATCTTATATTGTCTGTACTTAACTTCCCAGTGCCCAATTGATGACAAGAAATGAAGTTAATGTGGGAAAAGAAGCTTCATGACAGGCTTAACTTAACTGGTGAGAGGCACGAGTAAAAGACCTTGCACAAGCATAAGTTACATGTACATCCTGGCAAGGTGAAGGAAAACATGTGATGCCATTGCTGGTATGAATTATAAAACCACCTAAATACTGCTTCTTGAGCATAACTGAATACATGCATTATCGTCATTATAAATTAAAATTGTTTATGACTTCCATTTGGTCCAAACACCACAACCTTACTCACTACATGCACGGTTGGACAAATCTACCTATGACTGCTGGTGTTAGATGGTAGAAGAAATAGCCAAGTGTCATGTAAAGGAAACAGAGAAAAACACCAGCAGAAGCTTCTTCAGTAGAAGCAGCTTATAATTTGGCTCTGAGTCATACAGATTTCTTAACAGCTACTGAAAATACACTGATTCTTATTACTGTCAACTCAGTAAGTGATAACAACTAATACCTCAGTTGTTATTTGTTTATATAGTTAATTTTTAGTTTTCTGTATTTCATAAAATAAGTGTTAATATGTTATGAAATCAGTCATTTCATTTCATGAATGGAAATCAGTACTTTTGTAAATTTTGCCTGACAGAACTAAAATGGGAGATAATCAGTATGTTCCTGGTGATTTGGGAATACTAATTTCAAAGGACATGAAATTCTGCACCACTGCCCTCCCCCTCCCCCCACTGCATTTACTTGTAAAACCAGAGTAATATGCATTAAAAAGACATTTCAAATTTCAGACTTCTGTGACATCGACTTGTACTACTGTCTGCTTGGTTTATTTCTGCTCAGAATTTTTGCTCCAACTATAGCTCTGAACACAGCTACACAAGCTAAGGCCTTTTAAGACTATCATCAGCACATCAAACAATTTCTGAAGTATCTGCTGCAGAAGATTTACATTTTTTATAATAGCACTAAACCAATTACCTTCATCTGTGCCTAAACAGCACTCAGTTCATGTGAACCTCCTGTGCCTCAAATAACATCAGGGATGGAAAGAATAACTTACCTGCAAAGTACAGGTTTGCCTGCCATGATTTCATCCTATAACATGGGCTGAGAGCATCTTCACACGGTACAGGTATGTTCTGCTTGCTAAGACAAAGGCCAGCTTCCACGAGAGAGCTGTGTGACTCATGAAGGATTTTCTTCACTACTACATAATTTAAATTCTCTACATGAAGTACAAATCTACACTGAGTCAACAGAGTACACAGCTTCGCAGAGCCTGCAATTTATTTTAAGAGTACTGGGCAACATGCTTCAAAACTGAACAAAGTCTAGTTTTACTGCCCAGTCTTCTGAATTAATATGCAGCATTCACACCTTAAGTATACCCGTGAGCATCCAGTACTTCTGTGAGCCACAGCTTTGAAGATGTGTTGGTTTCCTATGCACTAACTTGACCTATATTCAGGCTGACTTCTATTCTGAGATTATTTCTGCTGTGAATTCAATTCCAGATGCTCTATACATTGCTTTGTTACACCTATGATACAGACGCCAAAAAGCAGAAGGCTGTCAACAAATTAAAAGGCCACTGCTATCGTTTCCTCATAACCAGGGTTCATCAAAAAACATGCTTTTTGTGAGCTATCTTGGCACAAGTGTATTTCCTTGATAATATGGAAGCACAGAATGAAATCTAGAAAGCTCCTTAAATTATCTGTGCTATGCCAGAGTCCAAGGACCTGCTGACTTGCCTGGAGCTGAGCTTGATCTGTGCCAGGTGCGAAGAATGCTTAAAACACTTCCAAATGGGGAAAATTTCCCTAAGAAGAGAAAATAAGCTTGCAAGAGACAACCAAGAAAAAAAAAGGGGTGTGTGTGTAAGAATTAAAATTAAAAGTTATTGAAGAATATAGCTTCCAGATAAAAACAAAAAAAAATGCCTTTCCATCTCTTAGAGGATGAAAAACAGGAACAAAGCTCTTCCTTTTTAACACTTGCTCCTGTTTACTCATGTCCTGTTCCACAATTTTTGCACCAAAACTCCAGTTTTCACATTTCTATTGCAAAGGTCTTTCTAGTGTTAGGCCCTTCTCTGCTAGTAACACCTGACAGCTCATTAATGTATCAAACTGTTTCATGTCATGATCAAGTGGAGTAGTCCTACACTATAATAGAACACCTAAAACTCCACCTATGAAACAAAATTGCAAAGCCCTCTGTGTCTACCAGGTCAGCTGAAAGACCCCTAGAGAATTCTGAAGACTTCCACTTCTGCACGTTTCTTCGAGACCCGTGATGAACAGTTAACTTTACACCAACAGTTACCGCAGCAGTGCTGAGGAGAGAAACGCTGGGAGGCTGCTACACAAGCAGTGCCATAACAACAGCTTATAAAAACAATGGCAAAGTCCCTATTCGCTGCCTGCATATGTGCAGAGTCCTACTTATCTCGTGAGTCAGGCGGGGTTTTCATGAGACCGTTTCACGCTGTATCCACATTATGACTCAAGGAAATGAGCGGATAAGGAAACGCGTGGGTAGTTTCAAGAAAGTCCGGGTTACTTTGTTGTTGTTCAGAATACACAGAAAAATTCCACCAGAAAGGCTTGATGTGGCATTTAAAACTACCCTCCAAACACTTTTCTTGGCATGCCATCAGCTCTCATCAGACACAGAATATTGGTTTTGATGAACCTTTGGTACAAACCAGAGCAGCTGTTCCTGTCGTTATCCCTGTCACACCACTAACAGAGAATGCAGAGTGAAGCAAAAGACTAAAAAAAAAATTTGGTAAATGGAAAGTACTGCTCAGAATATAGAAAACAGCAAGAACTCAACATGATTGACTCTTAAGAAATTGTGAAAAAGTGACAGAAACGTTCAAAAAAGCGTATGTATATTAAAAGTTCTATAAAAAGCAAAGATGACATTAGGAATGATAAAAACTTAAAAAGAAAACAAGTAAATGCACATTTTAGTTTGGGCTTTAAGACAACTGTTTCACAGTTCTGAAATGCAGCCAGATCACATTATAAATAGCAAGATGTAGCTTTTTAGGTATGTTCATTCTCTTAAAAATATCCATAAGTAGCTTTCTATATTTATAAATAAACAAAATTTAATAACATTCAAAATTTTTGTACCTTTTTTTTTTTTCTTTAGAAGATACAGACTTTGATTCCATGGAAACTCAGTTGAGACTGGCACTTCTTCCAGTCAGCTGACTAAAAGCACTGGTGAACTATCTGGTTGTTATTTGAAATGTTCTCCAACTTTATGAAGTCAGAGTGACATAAGAGCAAAAGCTTTCCAGAAAACAGTTTCTGACGAAGTGAAAAAGGTAGTTAACAAAAAAAAGAAGTGCTAACCATTTTTATTTTTAATATTTTTCATCCAACCAGTTTACTACAACCACTGTCATTTTTTTGACGTTCTATTTCCTATGACAATCACAGAAGCAATTCAAAACTTTACTTATCAGCCAACTCTCTTTTACAAAAATCTGACTCTTACTTGTGCAATCTGAAATAAAATGACAAATAAAGATGCTGAATACCTAAAAAAAACCCCTCTGGAAGCCACCAGGAACAGATAGGAATTATGCTGCATAATATGATGGAGTCATTATACACATTTCCTGGGAAGTGCTGGTCTTAATGCACACCCCCCAAAGTGTGACATTTAAGGGCACCAATCTTGGAAAAATCCCTTAAATTGTTCAATACCCTCCATATCCTCTAATCCCTGAACCTCCTGGTTTCTTATTTTTATGGTTTTAAAAAATACACTTCCCCCACCCCCCGCCAAGTACCCATTTTTCTCTATTAAAACTCTGCTTATTGACCTGAGTGGGAAAACGCTTGGATCCCTGATGGAATCTTATACAGCATAAAATCTGTCATGACTAAGGAGTAAGGTTAAGTTTCCAAAGTACCCATATTAATGTAAAGCAATACTATGCTGTTGTGATTTTAGCACAAAGGGTCATTCGCAGTCATGCAAAGCTTAAGCCATGAGGATGTTTAAGCATCCTGTTGCCTTCCTAATCTCTAGCATATCACCTAAGTTTTGTTTCAATTCTAACAGATTTTCTGTTACCTAAATTCACAGAGCATTTATTGACATAAACCAATACATGATCAAGGAAAAAACCCACAGGTGTGAAGAAACATACGTTACCGTCGATTTCATTTCAAAAATGCTTCTCAGCCTGATCGGAATTAGCCCAACCCATTCTGTCATTGCAGATGACGTCTGATTCAAGGCCTAAGTAGTTCTAACACATTTTCTGGTATTCACCAGAACAGAAACACTTCTTTGGGTTTGTCAGTTAGTCCTTTAAGAGCAATGAAAGGGTATTATTGAAATACTTGCAACACCTGCTGATGTTTAAAGCTCACAAGACAAAACAGGTGTTTACCATAAAGGCAGGAGGAAGAAAACGCTTGCCCAGGATAAGCCACCTGACACTAAAGACACACATGCATTTCTCTTACGTATGGTACTGAAATAATGTCCCCACAGAAACCAACACTCAGCCCTGCATTTCTGGAGCCAACTGCCACCCTCAGGAAGCTCTAAATGCCATGGAGTGACCTACCCCCACTCTGACTGCACAGAGCACTTCTGCTGAGACCCAGACGAAAGGAGGGGAGAGCAGAGAAGCAACACCCGCCCACCGTCAGCTCTGCTTCCCTCAGCTATGGGAGGACATTGTCTGGAGCAGGAGCCACCACTGCCATGCTTGGCAGGACAGCTGCTCAGGGAAACCACCACCCGGCCCTGCAGGCGCTGCCTGGGCCAGCCTGGCTGGCGGACAGCTACACCACCTTCCTCGGCTGAAGGTCTCCAAGCAGCTCATGAAACCAGGGAAGCCCCAAAGTGCTCTGCCCTGTCACACTGGGCTACCTCTTCTTACCGAGATGAGGTATGGAGCAGGCAGTTAACAGCAGGCCTGAGCCGGCCAGACCAGAGCTGCGCCACTCTCCAAGCCCAGAGCACGTTTACAACTTTCGTTAAAACACCCGACCGTTGCTAAACCAGCAAGTGAGGAGGACACCAGCGCTGAAGCTGCTCCCTGACACACGCAGGGGTCTACCCCCCAGATCATGACGTGGGGCCCTAAGTCCCACAGAGCTGGGCCGGCAGCACCGCCGGGAGGCTGGAGCTTCTCTCCAGACCCTTCCATCCCTGGCAGAGCCCCGCCGCCTCCCCGCGCTCACGCTCTCTTAAACAGGGAGAAAACGAACGAGAAAAAATAAACAAATAACATCCTGTGTTTTGCTTTGGTTGTTTGAGCTTTATGGGGGTGTGGGAGGGTGTCTGGTTGGGCTTTTTTGTTTGTTTTCAGGTTTTTCTTTTTACCTCGGACTATGGCACGGGCGGTGCAGG
>NW_008609241.1:0-4776 GCF_000691845.1 Merops nubicus
ACAATTCTGCCTTCTAACTGGGACAGCCAATCACCCAGGAACAGACAACGATCTCCTGGATTTGCAAACAAAAGGTATGTTTATCAGGGCTGCTGGTAAAATGCACGGAGACACCTGGCGTACAGCATAGACCCCAGGAAAGAAGGGTACCCTAGGTGTGTGTGGGGGTTTGCTGACTAAAAGGTGGCCGCTAGTGATCTTGGGGGCAGATCGAGCAAACCCAAGGTTACCGATAAATCCTTCTTAAAAAAACCCCGGGGGCCTTGTGACGGAAAGCAGGGAGTGGGAAGGGTAAACGGAACCTAACAACTTTATGACTCGTTGGGTAATACTGGTCATCATCGGGGGAACAATAATGGGGCTATTGTTTGTTGTCTGTTTTGTAAAAAATCTGTTGTTTCTGCTATTCCGTGTGTTGTATGAATAAGTGTTTAAATTACTATCTTGAAATTGGTGTTAAGTGTGTGATTGTGAAGTGTGAGTGAGACATACTTTTAAGTACAAAGCAAGTGGGGAGCTTCTATCCGCGTTTCCAACCTCGGGCGACTGAGGCGGCCGGAGAAAGGTGAAGCGGTTGAGACTGTAAAATGTGAAACGGGAAAAGTAAGCCTTGCGAAAAATCACCTCTAGACTGTCTATTTATACGTTGGAAGGATATTGTGGGACAGGGAGGTGCCAAGGATAAAAAGAAATTGATTAAATATTGTAATCAGTGGTGGCCCCTATATAAATTAGAGGATGGAGCTAAATGGCCCCAAGGAGGTGGAACATTAGAGTATAACACCCTCTTACAACTTATGTTATTTTTAAGAAGAGAAAGAAAGTGGGATGAAGTGTCTTATGCAGATACGTTTTTTGTTCTCCGGGACAAACGCGAATGGCAAAGAGATTGCGGGCTCGTATCCCCATGAGATCCTATGGTACTAGCATTGGAAAAAGAGGACAGGAGGGAACATGGGGAAAGATTAAAAAGATGTTGCTCAGCTTGCAGCATAGGACATAGATGTATAAAACTAAATGAGGAGCAGGATCCAGAGCCTGATTTGGACGATATATTCAGGCCACCTTTTAGAACATTGAATGAAGCTGTACAACCCCCAGACAATCAGGCGCCCACCCAACCTCAGGAATACCCTAAACCTTCCCAAATTGCCCCAAGCAGCCCAGTGTCCTCTCAAACCAGACAAAAACCACCAGTCAAAACTCTTTTACAAGCACCTCTCCGAGAAGTGGTGAATCCAGAAGGGGGAACAATGAAAATAAAAATCCCATTCACAGGTGCAGATCTAAAGGAATGGAAATTAGTTACCCAGGGATATCGCAATGACCCAGTAAGCACGGCACAAACCCTTAAATTTATAATATAACAACACAACCCTGACTGGAGCGATATGCAATTGTTATTAGACTGCTTGACTGAAACTGAAAAATAACTAGTCTTAAAAACGATAGGAGATCTCACTAAAGAATACTATGATATGAAAGGAGATAATTACAAAGAATATTTCCCATTACAAGATCCAGAATGGGATCCAAATCGCTCTGCTGAAATGGAGAGGTTGCAGGCATATCAGGGATGGATATTTAAAGGAATGGAAAAGGCCATTCCTAGGACAATAAACTGGGCAATTTTATATGCAGTTAAAAAGGGTCCTTCTGAAACACCATCTGAATTCCTGGATAGGATAAGGGATGCGATGTGCCGACACACACCTTTGGATATGGATTCAGAAATAGGTATACAACAATTAATATCTCTCTTTTTAGGGCAATCACAGGGAGATATTAGGTGCAAACTACAAAAATTGAGACCCCCAGAAAAAAGGGATCTAGAAAAGTTGCTGGAAGAAGCATGGAGGATATTCAGTAATAGGGAAGAAAGCTATAGGCGTGATCAAAAGAAAATACTAGCAGTAATTAGGGGAAATGAAGATTGAAAATCCAGAACTAAGTCAAGACGCAGACTAGCTCATTTAAACAAAAATCAGTGGGCAATATGTAAGAAAATGGGTCATTGGAAATATGAGTGTCCTGAACGTCAGCACCAAGGGACACTAGATGGCGGAATGGTCAAGGAAAAGTAATTGCCCACGTAGAAGATGACTGACTAGTCGATCCCCTTGTAATGATAAAAATTAGGAGAACAAGAAGAAAGGGGAAGAACAAGATGAAATAGAATTTTTAATAGACACAGGAGCAACTTATTCAGTTTTGAACCAGGCCTTAATGCCTCTGGGAAATAATTACATTATAGTAAAAGGAGCAACTGGCCAGAGTGAAAAGGCTTATTTCTTTGAACCTTTAAAATACAAATTGGGTAAACAAGTAGGCATTCATAAATTCTTATATATGTCAAACTCCCCGAAGGCTCTTTTGGGAAGAGACCTATTGGAACAATTGGAAGCAACAATCAAATTTAAGCGATGTGAAATTACTCTGGAGGTAAATGATCACCAATATGTGCAAATAATGAGCTTGTCTTTGGTTAATGTTCCCATAAAAGGAGAGATTGATGCAGAAAGGAGAGTTTGATGCAGAAATCATCGACCAGGTATATCCCAGAGTTTGGGCAGCTGATACACCGGGACATGCCAAAAATGCCCAACCAATAAAGATAAATTTAAAGGATGGACAGAGCGCGGTAAGAGTCAAATACCCACTGAAAAAGGAAGATAGGGAAGGAATTTGTCTAATTATAGAACGATTCCTAGAATTAGGGTTACTAAAAGAATGTGAGTCAGAATTTAACACATCTATCCTCCCAGTTAAGAAACCAGATGGATCCTATATAATAGTCCAAGAATTAAGAGCCATTAAGAAAATAACAGAGGACCTATACTCCGTGGTGGCTAATCCTTATACCTTACTAACTACCCTGACCCCTGACCTGGCGTGAGACCAGCCAGAAAATTTTTGCTTTCGAATGGGAAAACCCCAAGAGTGGTCAAAAGACTCAGCTCACGTGGACTGTGTTGCCACAAGGTTTCAAAAACAGCCCTACAATCTTTGGAAACCAATTGTCAAGGGACCAGGAGTTGTGGGAACCACCGTCAGAAGAAGGAAAAATACTACAATATATAGACGGTCTCCTGATCGTGACTAAAACCAAAGAATCCTGTGTCATCTGGACTGTAAGTCTGTTAAATTTCCTGGGGCTACAAGGGTATTGGGTACCCCAGAAAAAGACACAAGTGACATTACGACAGGTCACATACCTAGGATATGAAATCAGTGCTGGACAATGGGTCTTAGGGCAAGCCCGGAAACAGGTCATATGCCAAACCCTTAGACCATGAACTGTAAAAGAACTATGGACATTCCTGGGAATGACAGGGTGCTGTCGGCTTTAGATATGTGATTACGGCTTGCTTGTTAAACCATTATACTCTCTGATAGCAACCAATCAGAAAGATCTTCAGTGGGATGCTGAATTGGATCAAGCATTCCATCAGCCAAAGAAGGCCCTGATGTCAGCACCAGCACTGGGACTTCCTGATGTAAGTATACCACTTTTCCTATTCTCCCATGAAAAGCAGGGGATGGCACTAGCAATATTGGCACAGGATCTAGGACCATACAGATGGGCAGTAGCATACTTCTCCAAACAGTTGGATGCTGCTGCAAAGGGATAGCCTGGCTGTCTGAGAGCAGTAGCAGATGTCATCCTAAACATCCAGGAGGCCCGGAAGTTTACTCTGGGTCAGAAAATTACTGTTTTAGTATCCCACACTGTGTCTGCAGTCCTTGAAGTGAAAGGGGGGGCCTTGGCTCTCCCCACAGAGGTTACTAAAATACCAAGTCATAATGGCTGAACAAGATGATGTTGAAATTATAACCACAAATGTTATTAACCCAGCTTCATTCCTTGATGGGAACACTGGGGGACCAGTTGATCATGATTGTCTAGGAACAATTGAGGCCACGTACTCTAGCCGTACTCATCTCAAAGATGCTCCTATGAATGGGGCTGAACACTGGTTCACAGACGGAAGCAGCTATGTACTGGACGGAAAACGACATTCTGGATATGCCGTTACAACTTCTGAAAAGGTAATAGAATCTGGACCACTACCAGCCGACACTTTGGCACAAAAGACTGAAATTATAGCCCTTACCCGAGCTCTGGAGAAAGCCCAAGGAAAGGCTATAAATATTTGGACTGATTCTAAATATGCCTTTGGAGTGGTACATGCTCACGGAGCAATATGGAAAGAGAGAGGACTATTAAATTCTCAAGGAAAAACCATCAAACATGCAGAAGAAATTTTAAAACTCCTAAATGCAGTCCAACTTCCTGAAAAAGTGGCGATTATGCACATCAAGGCGCACCAGAAAGTGAGCACTGAATTGGAAAGAGGAAATGAGCTGGCAGACAGAGAGGCACTTCCTGAAAAAGTGGCGATTATGCACATCAAGGCGCACCAGAAAGTGAGCACTGAATTGGAAAGAGGAAATGAGCTGGCAGACAGAGAGGCAAAACAGGCAGCCAAAGAGACAATAAAGGTAAAGGGTGCACTAATCCCTGATGGACAAATATCTTTAGAAGGTAAGCCAGAATACACAAAAGAGGATTGTAAACTCGTCATGGACCTAGGGGGAATCATATAATGAGGAGGGGTGTGATATGGGGTAAGAATAGTAATAGATAGAAAATAATGATTAATTATACATATTAAGAATTTTAGAATATAGAACACAGGACCATACAGCTCGAGAGGAAAAGAAACGGCTAACAGATGGAGAGACTTATTTTCTCTTACTAAGCAAGGACTTATT
>NW_008609242.1:0-6942 GCF_000691845.1 Merops nubicus
CCTGCCAGGGACCAGCACCAGCCCTGCCATACCTGGTTTGTGATGGATGTTGCCCAGGGAACCACATTTGGATGTCACGTGGCTCAGGTCGACTGGCTTGTAAACAATTTGGACCTGTCCATAGGAGAAAGGAGAAGGCAATGAGGGTCTTGCCACCACGGGCAGCCTGGGGAGGGGGAGGCACAACACACACCGGCACCTGATGTGGATTCGAGGGAAAGGACAGTCTGAGCCCCAGTAAGATTAATAATGCCAAAGAAACTGTCATCAGAAATGGGAGATCATTAATGCCCGTGTGCAGTAGCCTCTCTTAACATGTCAGCATGCACAAGATCACCTCTCCACAGAGGGGGGGGAGTAGAGGCAATTTTAAAGTGCTTAAGTGAGAGAGAAAGTGGAGTGGTAATTAATTAAGATTTGCATACACATCATCCAAAAGGAGGAGATATACCAGAGAGAAAATGTAAAAATAAATACCTTTTCTGGTGTAAAACATAAAGCTTATGTCCACAAAAACTGAAAGAACAGAAATGATCAATGTGCACAGAACTTTTAAAAGAGTGACCAAAATATGCATTTCTGAGAAAAAAAAAATGCTGTAATGGAAATAAGGGTTAAAAAAAAAAAAAAAGTAAAAAAGGCAAAGCAAAGTCTTAAATATCTGCCAGGAGTTCATGTAATAGAAATTAAAATGGCAATTATAATCTACTGAACCACAACAGGCTTTCATGGTGCTCTGCTCTGGTTTTTATTTGTTCTGGTTCAGTCTCTGGACACAATTCCACCAAAACTGCCCCAGAGGCAGCCTGGCCCCAGCACTGGGACCCCCCTGGGACCCCCCTGGGTCACCCCAGGGCCACCAGACTCTTGTGCAAGGACAAGGGGGTGACACGGGACGCACACAGGAGGAGCAGTTAACGTGGAGCTGTTTAGTGGTAACGTTAGAGGTTAAACACCACGCTGGAAAACACCCAACGGCTGGAGGGGCCTGGGGGTGCCACAGTCCAAACCACAGCACACACACACAGCAGCTACGGCAGGAGCAGGAGACAAGGGGGTGAGAACACAGCCCCGGAGCCCCAGCAGCTCCCTCGGCCCCTGGTTTTGGACCCGGTGCGTGTGGACGGGCTGCTGCTGCTGCAGCCGGCGGGGTGGGAGGAGTCTGATCTTCAGGAGGTGTTTGGTTCTCTGGATCTCAGGGGCAGCGTGAGCCGTGCTCTGTGTTTTCACTGAGCACCACGGTGGGCGTGCTGCTCGCAGGAACCTCGGGAAGGATGCACAGCACCGAGGGCCCTTTGCAGAGGAGCTGGCTCCCAGCAGCCAGGCAGCCCCCGGGCCAGCACGAAGGATTCCCCTCAGCCACCGCCCTCCACCGCCCCCGAGCACCCCGTGCAGCCTCTGCAGCCCCGGGGGTGAGGTGCAATCCTGCAGCTCCCACCTTGGCCCCACGTCCAGCGTCCCCACCAGAGGCTGGTGCTGGGCCCTGGCTGTGCACAGCACTGGGAAATGCTCCTGTCTCCATCACACAGCCGGGAGAAGCAGCAGGGAGCAGAGGCTGGGGGCCACGCTCCCCGGGCTCACACGGACCTGCCCTGTCTCCAGTGCCCACCAAAAGGCACGTCTGACAGAGAGTGGAGACAGAGAGAGGGGAGAGAAGCAGCCCCGGGGTGTGGGAGCACATGGCAGACACAGACACGCAGACAGCGCCGGGGAAGGGTCACACGTGTGAGGCACTGGGCAGGAGGAGACCTCGACTCGGTCAGGAGGCAGGAAACAGACCCCAAAAAGGAGAGCTGGAGCCTTTCTGATCCCAGCTGTGGCCCCAAAGGGCCCATGAGCAATTTGGGCACCACTGGGACCTGGGGCTGAAAGACCTCCCATTTCCAGTGGTCAGCAACTGAAACACCTTCTGCTCTCGTGCCAGCTCCCTTCTTTCACAGACAGGACTCCAGTAACCTTTACCATCCTGCTGGGGAGCACAGAAGGGTCCTCCCCACTTCAGCAAGAAAGGAAAAAGGCCACAGAGTTGCTTGCCTGGGAAACCAGTGCCAGAGACCTGGGGATCCCACCTCTCAGCATCAGCACCACTCAGGTCAACTTTAGCCTGAGGCATCACCTCTCCAGGGCACCCAGTGGCTTACAGCCCCGAGGGTTACTGCAGGGGCAGCTCACTCCCCTGGAGCAGCAGTGGCTGGGTGGGCAGTCCCTGCCCCCAGTGCCAGGGAGGGCTGAGCTGGGATGGCCCCCCGAGGCTGGTGGGCTCTTGCTGCCCCTCTCTCTGAGGAGCCCCAAGGCCCAGCTCTGCCCCAGGACAGCCCTGCCCCGGCCACGCCAGCACACAGCACACAGCCAGGCACCATCACACCCTTTTCACTGCTGGCAGAGCCTGGGGAGGGATGAGACAACCTCCAGCCCAAAATCCAGGTAATTCCTAACCCACTGCAGCTGCAGTGATCTTCAGGATGAGCTCACAAGACAAGGATGAGAGAAGGGTGTGCTGCAGCTAATTACCAGCCACAGCACGGACGACTCCTGACCAACACTAACTCCACACAGGGGGCAGCCCAGCCAGTGTGGGACTCTGGGATAAGGAAGAGCAGAACCAGCACAGAACCTGCTTCAGAGAGGTCTGACCCCCACCAAGCAGATCCTCTGGCCCCTTGAATACATGCAGAATAACATCAACTTGAAGACAGAGGTTGCAAACCCACTTCTGCCCCAGTGCTCTCGTGCCAAGCCCTCTGCCACACTCGGTTTCTCAGGGAGGGCATCCCAAGAGCTCAAAAACAGCCCAGAGAAAATCTACCAGGAACATCTGAGAGGCACCAGACAGCTTCCTCAGATGGGCAACCACAGACCCTGAGTCACACTGTCTGGGGTCTCAGCGATGTGCATTCCTTGGTCCATCATCCTTCCTGGACCCAAACTCTGTCTCCAGAGAGACTTGGTTTAAATCCACCAACCTCTGGGGAGTTTCTCCAGGTTTCTGGCACAGTAGCTGAAAGCTGAGCCTGGCTGTTTGTCTGGGAGGAGCTGGAAAGACCAGCTTTAAAACTCAGTGTGACTTGAGGCTCAGCCTCCCTGGGCACTGCTGGACACATTCACTAGCAACAAGAAGCTTGGCTATTTGCAGGGGTGGTACTTGCCTGACGGGCTCGGGCAGGACCCTGCACTCCCACGTGCTGGGTGGAGTCACGTGCAGTTTGGCAGGACATTAAGCAACAAGGACTACATCTGCTCACAAATCTACCCAGCTACTGCATCAGCAACCACGTCACTGTCTGCCAGAGGCCCCCCAGCCTGCAGACAGTGAGGCATTGAGCCTTCCAGGTCGTGTAAAACCTTTGAGTTAAGGGGATGTTTTGTTACAGACATGGCTTCTACACGGGTCAGTTAGTTCTGTCCATGCCAGGCATGGACAGGACTCGTTAGGATCCATCTAACCATGTCTTTTGGGTTAATGGGGTTAAATGACAGCACGTCACCAATCACTATCCACAGCAGGGATGCTGCAATAGCATTGGTGGCTTAGCATATACAACATGCCACTAACGATCAGGATTATTAGAGTGCATTCAAAGTGTGAAGGTACTCACACTGCCTCCTCCTGGGATGTGTTTGATATTATCCTTTGAGCCACACCTGGATTGAACGCTGCTAAAGTCCAGCTTCTTATTAATAATCTGCACCTTTGGTAGCCAGAAAAGAGTCATTGCACGTCACCAATTGCTATCTGGTGGCAGGGTCGCTGCAGATAGCATTGGCAGTTTAGTGTATACAACATGCCACTTATCATAAGAACTGTTATAGTGCATTGAAAGTGTGAAGGTACTCACACTGCCTCCTCCTGGGATGTGTTTGATATTATCCTTTGAGCCACACTTGGATTGAACGCTGCTAAAGTCCAGCTTCTTATTAATAATCTGCACCTTTGGTAGCCAGAAAAGAGCGTGAGAAACAACATGACCATCTGGACCATTGACCATATCACCAACACCAGGAACCTGCCCTCAGCACCACGAGCAGGGGAGAACCTCTGCCTCGCTGCAGAGATTTGTCCACTCACGGGTTGGAAACTGAAGATGGAGGTGGGCAGGTTGTTGCTAGAGGCTGGATACGTCTGGCTAACAAGGCAGCCAGTTTCCAGGCCAGAAATACCAGCAAAAAAAAAGCCAGTTCACCCCGTTTTCTTTCACTGAAGGAAACAGGGAACTTGCTGGGCAGTGAACACGCTGGAGAGCACCAGTGCTCTGAGACTCAGCTCCTGCAGAGCTGGAGGAAGGATGGTGCTGAGCAAAAAATGCCTGTTCAGCCCCATCTCCCATGCTGGGGAGCGTGGCCCCTCTCCAGGATGGATACACGTGGCCTCCTGCTTCAGCAGCTTGATCAAACTGGGCAGCAGGCTGGAGAGCTGTGTCCAGCAGGGACTGGGAGAGGAGGCCTGAGCTCTGCACTGGGCAGGGCTCAAACTCCCTCTACAGTTATAGAGAGAAAAAGCAAAGGCTGCCAGGGATGCAGCTGCCTGCCTGCAGTTCCCTTAACTCCTCTGTGAGGAGCTGGAAGGGGCAGCACAGACCAACCCCAACGGCAGCAGCTCTGCTGCAGACTCCTAACGTGGCAGAGAGGCTGGCCAAGCCTTGGTGCCACAGGGGAACCACTTCACCCTCCAGTCCCTCTCCCAAACACAGATTTTTGGACTGATGAAGCTGTTTCCCTTTAGGGTTTGCTTTCTCCATTTGGGTTGTATAAAGGCAGCTACGCTGGAGTGACCCTTGCACAGACCTCACAAAGGTGAAGCTAGTCCCTGCTCCTTCCCCTGTGCAGCCTGAGAGGCTTTACAGCCTACACAAGGATAAACCAGAGGTCAATCAGGTAAAAAACAGCCTCAGGAGAAAGCCTGCCTTGTGAGAGGGAGACTCACCCTCCATCTGAGATGTCCCCAGCCTGCTGCTGTGAAGGAGCTCCTCACTACTCACTACCCTTGATTCTTCAGCATCAGAACCACCAAGGCCAACACGTGCCTCCAGCATCATTCCCAAAGTTCACATCAACCAATCCTGCAAATCAGGACCCAGATCTGCTAGACTGGGCTTTGCCAGGGCAGTACTCAGTGATCCAGCCACAACAAAAGAGCTCAGACAATGCAGAAACACTGGGCCTGGCTGGCTCCTGGTGTGTGCACCCCAGGAGCCTTTGCTCCCCGGGGCTGGGGGGCTGAAATCTGAGCACAGAGGGGGCTCCAGACCCATCATCCAGCCACCCTAAAATCAAACCCGTGGGATCAGCCCCTTCTGCTCCTGCTGCAATTGTTCTCAGAGCAGCCTCACGTCCTACAAAACCCCCAACAGCACCCAGCCACTGTCCCCTGCAGAGAGCAATGAACTGTCCCCAAATCAGCTGCTCTTACTCTTTCAGTGACAATAAACATGTTGTCTGACAGAGGAAAAAAAAACAAACCAACAAAACCAACTTGTAAGAGCTGGATTAAAAAAACCAAGCAAACAATTTAACCAGTTTTCAGTAAACTGAAGGGTTCCTTCTAAAATCCCTACGAGCAGTGTTTTGTGGGGGCAGAAGAAAAAACTTACACCTTGTGCAGGTAGGATGGCAGAGACCTGAGACACAGGCAGCTCTGCTCACCACCAACACCCAGAGCAACCCTGCCCAGGCTCCAGAGCCCCCAGGACTGTAGTACAAAGCCAAATGTGCTTTTTCCAGTAAACTCTCAAAAAACCTGTCAGGCAAATGGCCAGCCACAGCAAAACTAAAAAAATGCACACAAGGAAAAGGAAAAGCACACTGCTGTTTAAGATGGTGAAGAGAAGCCAGCTCAAAGCCTCCCCTCATGGCAAAGTGGCACATTCAGAGCCAGGGAGGTCCCCAGTCACCCAGCACAGCATGCACTGCACCCGGGGAAGGTCGGGCACAGCTCTGCTCCCTCAGCAGCTGCAGAGCAAGGTCTGCAGGGCAGCAAGCACAAGCACACGGGGCCTCCTGCCTGCAGCAGCCACCAGCCGTGCAGCCCTGCCCTCCAGGATCTGCAGCAGGGCCACTGGGACTGCACCAGCCAGAGGAGTCAGGTGCTCCCTCCTCCTCTCTCCACCCACACAGCCAGCAGGACTTTGTAAAAACCTCAGGACGTGGCCACACAGTGCAAAGGAGCAGTGCAGAGAGGCTGGGGGGGGGGACGGGGGGGGGTGGGTGCGGGGCAGCCAGCACCACGGCTGGAGCCGTGTCACAGCACACTGCTGCTCGTTGGGTGCACGGATCCATCACCTCACACCACTCCCTCCCCAAAACTCCCCCCTGCTGGGCTTGCAGAATTCAACCCGAGCCACCAGCAAAGCAGAGGTCACTTTGCTGCTCATGAAACAGCCTCTCTGGGAGTGAAAAGTCCTGGTGGATGAAAGGACACTGGTGCCACACTGCATGTGGAGCCAGGCAGTGCCCGGGGGCAGAACACAAGCCCAACCCTTGCCAACAGAGCTGGCTCCAAAATCACCACGTTCCCAACCACGAGCCACGGTGGGACCCTCACGGGGTCTGCTCACTAATGAAGAAACAGAGCAGCAGGGCCTGCTCTGGATCACACAGCACAGGATTCAGAAACACAGCCCCCATCCTGTGAGTCTTTAGGGCTGCTGGTCACAACCCGTGCTCCCTAACTGGACAGCAGGAGGGAATGTCATTGCCCTGGCAGCCGCTCCGTGCGTTGACGTGTCACCCCTCGAAAGCCACCACGAGCTCTCTGCAGCCTCCCTGGGGGACAGCTGTGCTGCGCTAAGCCAGACAGGCAACGGCAGGAGAATCAGCCCAAAAACAAAACCCCAAAAGCAGAGTCAGGCTGGACACAGCTGAAGCTTGGTTGCCCGCTGCTGCACCTCAGCCGCTGCTGCTCCCGGGAGGGCTCTCACCTCCCAGAGGCAGCACCCAGACACCCCC
>NW_008609242.1:6986-12880 GCF_000691845.1 Merops nubicus
CAGACAACGCCCCTGGGCAAGCAGAGGCCGACGTTACCTTGCCACCTCCGGGCTGGTGCTTCAGGTTCTCAGTGGAGCCGATTTTGGACTTGACGTTTTTCAGGTCGGGCATGGGCGCGGCCGCGGGCTGGATGCGGCTCTTGGCGGCCGCGGGCGATTTCGGGGGGGTGCGAACCACTGCCACCTTCTTGGGCTCCCTGGCTGGTGGGGTGGGCAGAGAGGGAGTGCGGGAACGGCTGCCGGGAGTCCCGGGGGAGCCGGGACTGCTGTAACCGCTTCTGTCTCCGGACTTGGGCTGCTCACCTGAGGTTTGCAGACAGGGGGGAGGCAAGCACAGGGTGAGCCACCCGGGGACACCGCCCCTTCCCCGCTCAGCCCCTGTCTGTCCTCGTGGGCTTCGCCTGCCCGGCCCCAGGGCCCACCCTGCTGCTGACCATAGGCAAGGGTGAGGTGGCTGCACTGCCTTCTACTTCATTTGGAAGTGAACGCTGGGATTAAAGGCAATTCCCTAATGTCTCAGAAGGGAGGTGGTCTTCGTTGCCTGGATCGTTGGTAAGAGTCCCCACCCGAGCGTGGCATTTAGCATGCATGACAAATTACAAGCAAAAGACACTCAAGCAAAACCACTTTTCTATGAGAAATTTGGAATCATTTTTACAAAGTGATTTCATAGACTTCAGTAAGGCTGATCACTGAGCAGCAGAGAACTGTCCCCAGTCTGGAGAGAAATGGGAGAAGAAAAGAAAAGCCTTGAACATCACCTTTCTCCGACTTTGCTGCTGCAGGAGGTGGTTTTTTCTGCTCCTTTCTGCCTGTTTAATGAATGAGAAAGATGCTTAAACGTAATAAAGCTGGAAATTTAATTGACTGAATGTTTTATGCAGCTCTGGTTAAGTATGAAAAATACATATGTTCAATGAAATGCACTGTTTTAATGGAAATTCACAATGCCTGCTGTTTTCTGGGATTCTCTTCTCTGAGAATAATGGACTAATCTCCATTCCTGCAATCGAAGAATTGATCCTCTTGCCTCTGGTCTTTGTGAAATATTGCCAAAAGAAAAGGAATAGAGGGATTAAAAAAAATGAAGCTGCCTAAAACTTCCAGATTGGAGGAAACTTCAAAGAGATAAAGCAACTGCCCTCTCCTACACATTGGCAACTATACGAAGACAGAGCAGGACCCAGAAGGACTCACTGCAGAGGACTCATCCTTAGCTCTGCCCCACAGCCCGGCGATGGGGCAGCTCCCCATCACCACGCAGACCTCAGCCTGCCGCCCCTGCCCTCGCTCAAACCCCCCAAAACCACACGTGGAGCCTGGGAGCAGCACCCAAGCAGAGGCCAGGACCCCCTGGGGAAGGTGGGGGGCACTCACCGGAGCCAGGAGGGGTCTTGGGGGCCGTGGGTGCTTGGCGGGGATGCGCGTGGCGTTGGTGGAGTTCCTGGGCGCCTGCCCGCCCGCAGAGCGCGGCCCGCCCGTCTTCGTGCCACCTCTCATCTCCGGGCCCTGGGGGGAGAGGGGGAGAGGCCCGTGATGCTGGGGGGATCTGCACGGGGATGGGCTGTCACCCCTCACGGATCAGAGCCACAGGAGACCCTCCTGCTCCCCATGATGGTAGCCCCACAGGCAGGAAGCTGCGACATGCCCGTGCACGGTCCGTCTGCCACCACGCCGCCTGGCACGGCCACTCGTGGGCTGGCAGAGGGGCTGTGTCATGTTCCCATGGAAGCTCTCAGCTTCACCTACATTATCACACTCAGGCCTGCTTAAAAAGTATGTTCAGCTCCTTTGTTCTCTAAACTTTGCTGGTTTGTTTCCTTTGTTCTGCAAAAATTTTTGTATGGAAGATAAATAAATGTATCGACTACAAATAAATCCAAACAATAAATCCATTGAGAACAAGTGTGTGGAGGAGCAGCTGAGGGAGCTGGGGGTGCTGAGCCTGGAGCAAAGGAGGCTCAGGGGAGACCTTCTGGCTCTGCACAGCTCCTGACAGGAGCCTGGAGCCAGGGGGGGTCGGGCTCTGCTCCCAAGGGACAAGGGACAGGACAAGAGGAAACAGCCTCAAGTTGTGCTGGGGAGATTTCTGTTGGACATGAGGAAAAATGTCTCCATGGAAAGGGTTGCCAGGCCCTGGGAGAGGCTGCCCAGGGCAGTGGTGGAGTTCCCACCCCTGGAGGGGTTTCCAAGCCGTGGAGATGTTGTGCTGAGGGACACGGGTCAGTGGGGACCTGGCAGTGCTGGGGAACAGTTGGACCCCATGATTTTAAAGGTCTCTCTTCCAACCAAAACCATTCAAAGATTCTGTGATTCTGTGACCAGACCAGAGGCTGCACTCAGGAGCACTGTGCCAGGCTGCACACAGAGGCACCTCCTTTATCCCCACCTCTCACACACGACTGTGACAGGTACATCACCTGGAACAGCACAGAAATAGCAACATGCTATTTATTGCCTTCTGACCCTGCAGAAAAGCCTCCCCAGACCTATAAAATAACACACCTTTTTTTCAATGACATTCTAAAGCTGGTCTGTGCACAAAAGCTCATGAGAAACGTGCCAGTGCCAATTTACAAGCTGCCTGGTCCCAGGGCAGCAGAGAATGAGAGCAGAGCCATGGCAATCCCTCTCCCAGGAAAAACACATCCTGCATCCTGCAGCCTCCCTTCAGCAATCCTTGCTCTCCCCCTCACCAATCCCTGCTCTCCCCCTCACCAATCCCTGCTCTCCCCCTCACCACGGGGGCACCTGGAGGACTGAACACCACGAAGGGAAACTCTGAGCTACTTTTACCCTGCAGAATAACCAGGGTGTGTGTGTTTCCTACTCCCCGTGTAGCACCTGGCAGATCTGGCTCTGACACCTTTCAAATGCATCTGCTGTTGACAGCCAACACACCCCTAAAACAGAGCATAAAGTTGCAAAACAAAGAGGAGCACAGAAGAGCATACAGGGACTGGGAATGCCTCAGGGAGAGCAGGTAACACCCTACAGCAGTGGGGTGTTTTTTGCTGTAACATAGAGCAAGGAGCCTGCGTGCTGGGGAGATGGATCCAGCTGCTTCAGACACCCAAACTGGAGTCAAGTGTGGTCACAGCCACTGGAAGGTGATGAGGAAGCACATGGAATCACAGAATCACTATGGTTGGAAAGCATCTCTAGGATCATCAAGTCCAACCTTCATCCCAACATCTCCCTAACCACTAGACCACAGCCTCAAGTGCTACATCTACTCATTTTTTAAACATCTCCAGGGATGGGGACTCCACCACCTCCCTGGGCAGCCTGTTTCCAGTGCCTGACCACTCTTTCAGCAAATAAATTCTTCCTAATATCGAATTGAAACCTCCCCTGGCACAACTTGAGGCCATTTCCTCACATCCCACCCTCTGCACTGAAAGGGACATGGAGAGACTGCCCGGCCAAGCTCTACCCACCATCAGGCCTGCCAGGAACACCTGAAGGCACTCCCCAAGGCAGCTCTGCCTCTCTCACCTCCCATCCCCTTACCTTGGCTCTCGTTTCTTGTGTTCCTGTACTGGCAGGTCGGGATGTGACAGAGGAGACTCGTTTAGAGGTGGAAGCAGGGCTGGAGGGTGTTTTCGAAGGGGTTGTGCTAGAGGAGGTGTGTCGTTGGGGGGGGATGGAGCCTGGGGGTTTGGCAGTGGAAGGTGAGGATTTCTTAAACATGGAAACAAAATAAAATTGGAACAAAAAAAAAAACCACATCAGTATGGGAAGGAAACAAAAGGGGATCACCGACATGAAAGAGGCTTAGAAGGTGCAATACAGAAGGGGGTGTGGGGTGGCTGGTACTGCCCTCGCCCCGTGGCACAGAGCTGTGGGCTCAGGGTGCTGCTGGGTGCCACGGCTGCACCAGCAGGTTTGGGATCCCTCAGCTCTGCTCCTCCTCCTAGGCACAGCAACAGCCAAGCCCCTTTCTGGGGAGCCTGTCTCCCCGTGACTGCCTGCCCTTGTCACCACCCTTGTCACCACCCTCCACACCAGCAGCAGTTTCACCACCTGAACTGTGCTGTTTCCTCCCAAACTCTCTCTGTGCCCCACTGGCAAGGATGCTGCAGGTACAGCACTGTCAACACCTAGGTTTTGGGGAGATGCAGGCTGCTCCCAGGTCTCTCGACCCCCTCAGACCCCATCATAGCTGCTCTGTAATGACTGATGGCTGGGTTTTATCTAGAGGACCATGCCAAATGCCTAGCATCATACAGTCCTGCCAAATCTCCCCAGAGAAGGACCTGATTTCATATGGTTTGAAAATAATTATATGCCTCAACCTTTAATTCTTCACCCACTAAATTGTCTATCACCTCACCCAGGCACTAGCCAGGCTAATGACTGGCTGAACTAAACCTCCTCCCAATCAGCAGTGTGATAGAAATCTTTAAAATTCTGGAATCTACCCCCTATTAAACTCTCCTCCTCACCCAGTGCACCTGCAAGGCTTTGAGTATTTAATTGAATTTTTCAATTGCACATCTTGCTTTTTGCTGTTACACTGCTTGTCCCCAGTGCAGCCCAACTCAGTCTTGAGTTTGCTTTTGCACCAGTTTGCCCCAGCAAAGCCACCTGGCTGCTTTCCAAACTCAGGCTGAGGAATTATCTCTCTACCCCCTGACCCAAGCCCAGGAGTCACACGTTGGGCTCCCTCGCCCTCAAAGCCCTCCATGGATTGCACCATCCAAACCAGGGTGAGGGAAGGCAAAACAAAAACACTCTTGAAAGACAAGATGGAAGAAGGGAAGACAATGGGAAGGTTTCCTGAGAGGCACAGCCACAGCCCAGGAGAGCAGGGGAGGGAGGCAGGAACGAGCTCAGTGCTGGGTGGGTTGGTGTCACCTCTGGTTTGATTTTTTTGGCTTACCTTGGGTTTCTTTTCCTCAGCATCAGTCCCTTCCTTGTCTTTGCTGTCCACACGACCTGACAAACAGAGGCAAGCACAGTTATGCTTCTTGGGGCTGGTGAGTAGACTCCAGAGAGGTGATCACGCCTGCGCTGCAGCAACATGCATGCTGGGTGGGTGTCCCACGTCCCTGCCCTCCTTCCAATTAAATACCATTCCTGGAAATGTTAGAGCCACTCATTTCTTGTAGAAATCCCTCCCTGGTTTAAGCACATTCTCTCTGGGTTAATAGATCACCCTGTGCACAGGCAACGGTGCTTTAGTCATCGCTGGAGCATCAGATGTGTGACCAGGTTTGTATGAGACCATTTTGCCCAGATTTGCACTCAGGTCCAGGGGCAGCTGTTCAGGTTAGGACAGAACCAGTCTCCTCAGCACAAAATATGAGTCTCCCTCTCCAAAAAAACCCGTTGGCTCCAACAGTTGTATAAATAAAGACTAAAAGTGAAGGATGCCCCAGTCCTAGCAGCACCGGGTTGCCTGTGATCTCATTTAAAGCCAGCTTTCTGAAGCATTTTTCTACCTGGCTGTTGTTAATTCCCACCTCTCCTGACACACTGCTTCGATCTGGGTCAGGTCTTGCAGGTTCTGAAGGTTTTAGCTCTTGTCCTACTTGATTTATATCCAGTTTACAGGGATTCTGACAACATTGCTGTGTTTTGTCTCATTACTCTACGAGCATGACAGACTGCACTATGGCTAATTAGATAAGAAACAGGCAGAAAGGGAGGTCTGTACCAGAAGGCACTCCTAACAACATCCCTTTCCCCCACCTTCAGCTAATCAGGAACCACAACAACCCCCTGCAAAGCTCCACTCCAGGCTAGAGGAAGGGTAGCTGCAAAGTGCCTGGCAGACAAGGACCTGGGGTTGGTTGACAGCCAGCTGAAGATGAGCCAGCCTGTGCCCAAGTGGAAAAGAAGGGCACCAGCATCACGGCCTGAAAGAGCGATTGGGTGGACAACGAGAC
>NW_008609242.1:13267-44095 GCF_000691845.1 Merops nubicus
CCTGGGAGAGGCTGGCCAGGGCAGTGGTGGAGTCCCCACCCCTGGAGGGGTTTCCAAGCTGAGGAGATGTGGTGTGAGGGACACGGGGCAGTGGGGACCTGGCAGTGCTGGGTTAAGGATTGGACCTGATGATCTTGGAGGTCTCTTCCAACCAGAACGATTCTATGGACAGTGTTGTTCATCCAGCACTGACTTACCCCAGCAGCAACTCCTGGAGCTGCTGGATGCACTTCCCTTCCCAAATTCACTCAACCTGCAGAGTGGAGCAAGGCTGGAGCTGAACAGCCACAAAGTGGCTGTTTGATGAGGGGTGAGGAGTACAAGTTCCTCCTCAGGAGATTCCACAGACACAGGAGAAAAATTTTTCACAACAAGAACAATCAGCCATTGGAATAATCTCCCCAGGGGAGTGGTGGAGTCCCCAGGATTGGGCACTGCTAAGATTCAGCTTGACAGGGTGCAGGGTCATCTTATCTAGACTGTGCTTCTCCCAAGAAAGGCTGGACCAGATGATCCTTGAAGTCCCTTCCAACACAGTATTCTACAATTCTGTGATTCTGACTTTGAAGGAGATAATAATTAAATTCCTGCTAATGAATAAGAAACTGGTTGACTCTGGGCAATGCAGCTCCAGCCCACCCTCGTGTCCAGGCTCTGGAGTAAGCCATGCCACCACCCTGCAGCACACGTGCAAAGCTCCCCACCAGCTTTCTAGGTAGTGAACGATGAGAAATCAGTTATGAGCTTATGAACTTTAGCTCTGATGGAAAAAGCTACATCAGCTTTTTCTTCAGAAAGAAAAATTGTGTTTGGGCTCCAAGCAGGACCCAAGAGACATCCCTCCAAGCCCCAGCAAAGGTGGAAAACACCTCTTGGAGAATAAGAGGTCTAAGAGCTGCTCTGTTGGTAGACATGCTCGTGCATTCAGTGAACTCAGACCTCCAACCAAGACCAATGGGCTGGACTAGATGACCTTTAAAGGTCCACTACAACCCAAATCATTCTATAATTCTATGATTCTAAGACAGCCAAGACTGCTGTATGAGGACAGCAGCTCCAGGGCCTGGCTGCCCTCCCAGCCTAGCCTAGGGACACACACACAGGCAGCTCCCACAGAACACCCCAAATACTGGCTGCCCAGAGAGCCTGTGGTGTCTCCTCCTCTGGAGAGGCTCCAAACCCACCTGGCTGTGACCCTGGGCACCCTGCTGTGGGTGAGCTGCTGGAGCAGGGGGTGGGATGAGATGATCTCCAGAGGTCCCTTCCAACCCCCCACCATGGTGGGATTCTGTGAAATACAGCCACAGCCCTGGACCACCCCACCCAGCACTGGGATAGGAGCAGGATGCTCTGTAAGAGCATCGGACATGCCCTGCAGGGGGAAGGGGCCAGCTGGCTGCAGACCTTGCCTCCAACAGCCATCAGCAGTGGCTGTTTAAGGTACACCAAACAGGACCAAAGCAGGGCCTTCTCCATGGTGAGACTTGCCACCTCACTCATCTTTTTCCTCCTCCCTCCTCTTTAGGAAAGCCAAGAGTTACTGTGCTGGGCAGCAGCCACATGCACACCAGATGGGCCATGTCCTGCTGGCAGGAGCTGCAGGGTGTGCCAGCTTAGCCCCACTCCAACATGCCAGGGCATCCAAACGGTCTTCACCTCCGCTGGGCAGGCGCCAGGTTGAGAGTTAAGGTGCTCAAGCCACAGATCCAAGGAAACCAAACCAAAACCAGGTGAGTAAAGCATGACTGGGGACAGGCCAGAGCCATGCAAGGGATGGGAACCCCAAGCACCAGGGTCTGGCAGGTACGTCAGGACCTCCCGGGTGGAACTAAAGAGGGAAGCAGAGGGAGGGAGAAGCAGCGGCGCGTTGTAGATCGGTTCACAGCCAAGGTCCAGGCCATTTCCCAAGCAGCAGGACTGGAGAGAGGGCAGCAAGCTGAAGGGCTGGTTCAGGCAGCCTGGTGGTGAGCAAGCCCCCAGCAGCATGAGCTCACACACCTTTCAGGAGAGGGACCCGACTGACGCCCCTCTCTGCAAGGCGGGCACCCGGCTGCTTCCCGGGCGTCCGACGCCCTCCTGCCTCTTCCAGAGGAGCTTCTTTGCCTTCCACACCTTCTTTGAACTCCACGGTTGTTTCCAGAGAGGGTCCAGAATCTTGTCCCTCCCCAGGCTCTGCTTCTTTCTGGGAGATGATTTCAGAAGGCTCTGATGGGGTGACATCTGTGTCTTCTTCCCCTCTCAACGGCTGCCTCCTCTCCTCTTGGTCCTCTCCTGCTTTATGTGATTCAGATTCAGTGAGTGCCTCTCTTGGGGTGTCTCTGAGGACATCTTTGGACTTGTTTTCTCCAAAGGCATGTTCTTCAAGAGCTTCCTTGGTGGTTGCTGGACACAAGCCCATTTCAGGTCCTGGTGCAACTTGCTGACCCACCAGGGAAAGGAAAAACTGTGCAGAAGTTTCATCAATATCACGGTCCTCATCTCTCTCCTGTCCACTGGCATCTTCTTTTAACAGAGCTCTGGTACATAAAGGAGATGGCCCATCTTTAACAGCTGCTCCTGCCAGGCCCTCAGCACACACACCAGGCCCCAGCTCTGCTCCCAGCCCTGGATCCACACCAATGCCTTCTCTGCCTCGACGATCCCACAGCTCGCTGTTGTCTTCAGATGCTCTGGAGTCTTGGTACATATCCAGGGGTATTGGGATGGTGACCTCGATTCTGGTGGGAGCTGCTGTTGTAGCCTTCGTCTCATGTGACAGGGGAGGCTGCTGAAGCACCCCAGGTACCTGCTTTGTGGGCTGGCTTTCTCTTTTTATTGCATCTCCCACAGGCTTCTGAGGGCTAGGCTGCAGCTTTGGAGAGCTTGGCTCCCCTGGAGTTGAAGATGCAGGGTATGAAGCATGGGTGAAAAATTAGCACAGGCATGTCAAATCATTGGTCAAGTAATGCTGAAGAGAAACTAAGGGTTTCTAATATCAGTCCAGAGGAGAAAAGGAAGCCAGTCCCACATTGCCCCACTGAGCGACAACTCACTTCTACAGGGGCTTCTGCCTTTAAAGAAACCCTGATGCCCCATCCCTGGAAACATTCCATGCCCAGTTGGCCAGGGCTCTGAGCACCCTGCTCTAGTTGCAGGTGTCCCTGCTCCCTGCAGGGGGGTTGCACTAGATGACCTTGAAAGGTCCCTTCCCACCCAAACCAGTCTGTGGTTCTGGGATCCCCATGGGAATGTTCAACGTGAGGAACAGCAACAGCCACAGCACATGGGAGACAAGGCTCCTCCCTGGCTGCTGTCTTGGGTGGGGGGTATCCAACCACCAACATCCTCCATACCCGTGGTCTTTGAGCTGGTTTAGCTATGGAGGTTTTCAGAAGCCAAGAACACACCCATTTTCTAACCTAACACCACCACTGGACCATCCTGGTGGTCAGTGACCACCTCTTCTTGCCTCAAGGGCTGAAACAAAACAGGCCAGACACCCTCCCCTCCTTCACAGGCTTACAAAATCCCCACAACCCTCTCCTCCCTTGCAGGAGACGTTCATGCAGACATGGCACTAGTTAGATCCTCCCAGAGCTGAAACCATCTCTGCTTTGTTCTCCAGATCATTCCTATTGCTAACGAGCTTGGGGGAGAGCACTCCTATGTCTCCTCTCTCGTTGCTGTGAGTGGAGAGCACAGCCTCAGCAGACAGGACTGGAAGTAAACGTGTGGCTGTAGCCACAGGGTCACAGCAGTTTTGGACTGTGCACCCACCTGGGTGGCTCAGAGCTCCAGCACTGCTGCCACCATTTGGGCAGAGCAGAAAGTGTGATGTTTAAAACCCAAAACACAAGGTCACAGAGACACAGATCTCCCTTTTTTTTTTTTTTGGAGGGGGGCAGGGTGTAAAAGAGAGAATTCTGTTCAGTTGCTGAGCTCATGCATGACATAGAGCTTCACAATTTCACCCAACAATTGCTGCATTAAGCCATATATTCTAGTTGAGCTGCAGTTTTCCTGCTAGACATTCATTCAGCTGAAGCAAAGATGCACTGAGCAATGAAGAATTCACCCCCAACACAGGTAAATTGCTTTAAAGTCAACTGCCCTAGTAACAACGTGCATCTTATCTCATGAATTTGTCCAGCTTCAAATACTCTCTGCTCTTTTTGAGCACTGCTTGGGTAAACTAAAGAGCCTGGATCAGAGCACTTCAGTACTGAGAGTTTGGTTTCTGCTTTGTTAGACTAACAAACAAGATTAAAACAAGAAGTCAAGACTGACTCAGCCTTTTATTGATGTTTTAAGATAATGGTCAAGCCAAACTAGCACACAAAGACCTTGGAAATTGTGGTTTAAGAGAAATCCTAAATCAGCACCTATTGGCAGGTACTATTTGACATGTGACATCAAGAAACACCTTTTATGTGACAGCTCCACCTTCACTGCAAAGATCATTTATTCAAATCCCACAACACAAAAAAGGAAGTTACCTAATAACAAGATATCCAAGCCTGTGTGTATCAACAGTCACATTTTCCTCCAAATCAAAGAGGACAGTTAAAAGCAAGGAGCACATTATTACAAGTCCACTTTCAGAGAAGTAACAATTACATAAGAACCTAGAAATGTCATGGAGAGGTTCTATCAGACCTCCAGGTACCTGGATGTCCCCACATCTGCCAGTGGGAAGAGCCCAGGACAGTACAGAAAGGTCTTATGAAAATTCTGGTGAGAAACAGCAGCTAGAATCAGACTGAGCAGGGCAGAGAGCAGAACTTCACCCCTCGCCCAATGAGTCTTGGTTTCTTTTTTAAATACAGAAGAGTTGCTAGCCTGAGAGCCACTGGCCAGGGGAGTGAAGGCTCTACTTTAACTGCAGGGAGCAGACTGCAGATAACTGTGCTCATGTGTGTGGAAAGCAAAGACGACCTGAATTCTGCCCTGAGCTGAGAAGGCAAAGACCTATTTAATTCTTTAAAAGGCATGGATGTCTGTAAATGCACCAATGCAGCCATGAGGAGGAACTGGAGGAATGTGTTATGTCTACTGTGCAGAAAACTACCTCACAAAATGGGGTTTAACTAAGAATTTACACAGCACATCAAATGTAAAATGCAAATACTGCTGTGGTGCATTGGTGCTGGCAAGACAGCGATATCCCAGTGAGTCTGAACCCCAAACTCTGCCCCACTGGGCACAGAATTAAGCTAGTGTTGGGTGCTTTGGGAAAACCCTGTCCTGAAGTTTTCCAGCAAGTCTCAACTGAGCAGAGTCAAGAGAGGCCAAGAGGTCCCAGGATCATTTCCTGGCTCATCACGAGCAGATGCACAATTAACACTCTCAAAACACTCCCAGCACACCGTGCCTGGCTTTGTCAGACACATTCCCTAAGACTGGGATGAAAAAAACCCTGTCCTTGGAGTCAGGGCATCAGTGAGTAGGCTGGAGACATGTTTTACATTAAAGACACAGTAACTAAACAATTCACTTATTTCCTTTGTGACAAGCAGGGCCCAAAATGGACTCTGATCAACACTGAGCAGCTCCTCCTGGCCAACCACACATCCCAGCTCTGTTTATTACCTTTTCCACCCTGTTCTGCAACTGGACAAAGGAAGCACCAGGGCTTCAGCCACCTGAGAGAGAAATTTGGTGCATGAAAAGCTGCAGTTCCTTGAAATGAAGATGCTGGAACATTCAAAGCACGTATGACCCTCCCGTCAGGAACAGGGAGAACTGTGGAGCTGCTCACACAGTGCAGGGGGTTTCCACAACTGGAGAAAATTCCCAAGCCACCAGCAACCAGCCACACACGTGGGCAGCAGTAACTGGAACCCAGGACAGATGATTCACTAACCTTGAGCAGCATCTCCTGCAGCGTGGTCCTCCAGGTTGGGGGTGGCTCCTACGCCCGCCTCTTCAGCTGGTCCCAGTTCAAAGAAAGAGTGGGGAAAAACAGGATCAAAACAGGAATTAAGTTTAAGCATGTGTCTGGAGACTCTATCTACTTCCCTGCTGAAGCTGCCCAGCAGTGCTGGTTTATGAGCAGGGCAGTATCAGGAAGGGAATCAGCCCATGCTGATGATGGATCTCGGTAGATGTGCTCAGCCTGTGCTGTGCCAGGTCAGAGGAGAGTGTCACCAGCTCACACACCCTGGGCAGCAGGTTAGTACAAGCTCCCTCAAGCAGAGGTACAGAAACCAGGCTGTTAGAGAGCGAGGAAACTTGTGGATTTATACCCCTCTTGTACCCCTACCTTGAGTTTATGCTGCTGGCAGCACTCATGTGAACATCTGACTCTTACCTGGCCCGACCTTCTTGGTGTCCACTACATCACTCACTGCAATGAACCCTGCAGAGGCCATTTGACACCAGGAAATCCAACCCCAGTATAAATCTGACACTTCAGGAATATTGGTGCATTAGAGAAGCACAATTTTCTTCACAGCAATGATGATTTGTCTTTGTCAGAATTTTTTCCAAGTTGTTATATGACTATTTGCAAACTGGCTTAAGCAATGATATTTGTATGTCACAGCTCTACAGTCAAACTAGGATGTTCTGTGGTTTACTTCTCCCACATAACTAGTGATGGAATAAGAGGAAATAGGCTTAAGTTGTGCCAGGGAAGGTTTTGACTGGATATTGGGAAGAATTTCTTTCCTAGTGAGGCACTGGCCCAGGCTGCCCAGGGAGGTGGGGGAGTCCCAAGCCCTGGAGAGGTTCAGAATATGTGGATATGGCACTTGGGGACAGGGTTTAGTGGTCCTGGAAGTGTTGATGGTTGGACTTGGATGATCTTGGAGGTCTTTTCCAACCTTAAAGATTCTATGATTCTCTGTTTTCCCCATTTTCTCCCAAAGACTCTAGGACACCCTGCTTCTCCCTGGCCCCCTGGCACAGTCAGATCTCGAAGCAGAGACTGTGCAGCCTGGCTAGCAGGCGAGTCTGCTTTCCAGCCCAGGGCTCCACCAGCAGCCTGGGGCCTGGATGCAGGACAGACCATTTGGTTGCCTGAGGGAATGTGCTGTGGGCTCATTTCAGCACCTGGCCATTGGCAGAAGCCCATTTCCACCCACTACCTCTCTCAGGTCCTGCCCGATGCTTCCAGGAGAAGCCAGCAGCTCCCGCGCAGGGGGCACACGCTCCTTTTTCACACACAGACCTGGCTGTCCCAGGAGCTCCTGCCCTCTTGGACACCCACAGCGCTGCTGCAGCTCGCTCCCTCCCTGCTCTGCCTCCGAAATCTCCCATCCCTCCCTGGCAGGGCAGGCCCAGGTGCAGCGATTCCCCACGGAGCATTCAGGCTGAATTAGCCACTTCGCTTCCTCTGCATTATCCTTAAGAGGCGCCGGCAGGCACGGGGCTGCTGCAGTGGCCTGGTTTCCTCCTGCCACTCCGGAGACGACCGCAGGGGCTGGGCTGAGGGAGAGCACCAGCAAGAGAAGCACCGAGGTCCTGCCATGGCCACCTGGCCTGGCCAGCACACAGAGCTGCTGGCAGAGGGGCAGGGATGACCGGGATCGGCAGGTGAAGCGCTTAGCCGGGAGATGGGAGGCGAAGCCACCAAATGCCACACAGAAAGACTGGTCAGATGGGGAGTGATGAAAGAGAAGAAAAGGCTGTGAGTTTCCCCCAGGATGGGGAAGGCAAGATGACAGTTGTAAGCTAGGAGTTATTTCTGCAGGCCGTGGAGAAGAAAGAAGCACGCCTCAGGAGGGAAGCACCCCTGCGAGAGGTTTGGCAGGGTTGTTTTTAAGCATCAACCAGTCCAGCTCTCTGCTCTGTCTGCATCAAGAGATGAAACTGCACCTCGGTCTCCCTCACCTGTGGTTCCTTCTGGGATCTCCCCGTGCTGTTCGACACCACCCTGATCCTCGTGGTCTCCTTCCTCCACTAAAGGTGCTGTGGCATCTGAAAAACAACGCAGCTTTCACAGAGCTGTTGAATGGGGAAATCCTGTGGGGTCCAGGCCATGCCTGAAGAACTTTTGGCTCAGGAAAACACTCGACTCCCCCCTTGAGCCAGCACTTGTAGAGGGAGACAATGAGACAACCAAGTGTGACAGAGCAAAGCCAGCATCACAGGGACACCATGAGCTGTCCCCTCTGCCACGCCAACCACACACCTCCAGCGTCCTCCTTAAGAAGCTGAAGATCTTTACCATGAACACTGTCTGAAAACACACAGCTAAAGGCAGCCCCTGGTGCCTGAGCTGCTCTCTGCAGGGGCACAGCACTGGTCTGGAGCAGGAAAGAACAGCTCCCATCACACGGGTCCCTTCACAAACCACCTGAGTGCTGTGGCTGCGTCGCTCCCTGGGCAGCCCTGAGACAGACACCTGGCTCCAGCTACCAGTCAGCTCTGTCCCAGTCTAACCAGAAAGAGAGACAATATCCCCTCCTGCACAAGCCAGGTTTTATGTGCTGATTCCTCAAGCCATGTTCCTAGCAAAACAGTTGCTTTACAGACAATCAGCCAGCCCAGGCCTCCAGCAGGACAGGGCTGGAACTGCTCAGCAGCCCTGACCACCCTTCTTTTAGATAATCCTTGCCAACAAATGCCTTTACCTGAAGTCTCCAAGAGAAAGATACTTGGGATTAAAGCAGCCAGAGGAACACAAAATGTGCAGTTAATTAAAAAGAGTAAACAAGGCTCTGGACCACTTCAGAATTAGCTTCTTTCTACTAACATGGCATCTGGAGCAACACAGACATGCCCTGAGTCCTACCTATATGGCCTTCACAACAGCACAAAGTTTTGGTTCACATAGAGACTCTGCCCATCTCATCATTCCAGCCTAAGTCTTGCTGTACTAATGAACAGGTAAATATAGAGGGGAAAAAACTGAGCCCTGAGGTACAGCTGTCTCTGAAAGGGAACCCAGCGACCAGGACATGCTGTCTTGGGAGAACACAATGATCCAAACCACTGGCCCTGGGAGCAGCCAACCCAGGATTGCTCCTGGCTGCACTGAGCTAACAGGAACTCCTATGTAAAAAACACTTCAGGAAACAAACCACAAGTGACTTCCCAAACTATAATAAAAACTTCACCTTCTCTTGCTTTCCAACCCACTCTCCACCTTTAAAGCTCATGATCTCATTCTGCGGAGTGGCAAACCCCACTTGTGATGGGTGAAGGGCGTTTGTGCAGGGTGCAGACACTCCTCCTGAGGAACCCCACCAGAACACAGCACGGTGAGGCTTCTGGCAAGGTTCACCACGGCCCCATCCATCATGGTTTCAAAGCAGTAAGTCAAAGAGCTCCCACCTTCCGTAGTTGGGGTGCTCTTAGCGTCAGATGTTTCAGAAACAGGCTCATCCGATCCATCATCGACTGGTATCTGAAGGGGATAGCCTGGAAAACATTCAAATACTTAGAAGGAGTCCTTGGCTGTGTGAATTATGGCCCGTGCATTATGAACTCTGATCGCCCAGATCCACAGAAGCAAGAAACTATAATTGGAGAGGATAAACCACCTAAACTAACAAGCAAGCAAAGCGTGAAAATGCCACCCAAAAGCACCAGTGCCACCACCAAAAGGAACAAGCAGAAAGTCATCAGCAAAAGAAAAGTCCGGCGACCCGGAGAGCTAGGAACAGCAAAGCATGGCACAAGCAGGGAAGGAGATCTCAGCAGAAAAGATGTCCAGCTTCTGAGTCACTGTGGTCCTCTCTGCCACCTCTGGATAGCCTCCCTCCCAGAGCAGGCTGCCAAAGGCTTCCACGGGGTGTTAATTCTAATCCCTGCAAGCCAGCGGGTCCCTGTGAAGGGCTCAGTGTGGCACACAACGTCCTGTGCAAAGGCCTGGGCAAAGCTCATCTTTTGGAAGAGCAGGGCAAGAGGCACAAGTCTCCCCTCTGCAAGGAGTCTGGGTAAATAAAATAATGAGAACTGGAGAAAATGATTTGGGAAAGAAGATTTAAACTAACACGAGCAAAATCCTTGGGAACCTGTGATGTGCAAAGCTGAGGCTACAAGCTGAGAGGAGCTGCCCGACTGAAATCCGTTACACAACCCAGGATGAATGGATGCTATGGATTCTCTCCAGGACAGAGACAACCCATTCATGTGGTGTAAGCTGTGTCCAAAGCACCTCAAGAAAAGAAAATTCAGATGATGTTTATATGGAGCATAGCTGGGAGTGAGTCCCACCAGGTCTGCTGGCGTTAGGTGGGTTTCCAAGCTCAGTTGTGGAGCATGGTGGAATGAGAAAGGAAAGGCTTCTTGAGAAATGCAGGTCTGAAATATGGGGCAAAAGACTCTGGCATGACCCTCGCTCCCAGAGCTCTCTGTCCAGCTCCCCCCACCCCCCTGTGCAGGTGAGGAAAGCAGGCAGCAAGCAGGATCTGTGAGCTGTGTCTCCAAATAAAAGCAGTGCTGTATTGATGGAGCAAACTGAGGAGTGAAGGCAGAACACGCACTTGCAAAGCTGCAGCAGTAAGATGGTCACTAGTCCAGGGGCTGGGGGTTGTTCTGCTCTTGCTAAGCAACAATATCAAAGAGCAGCATTTTCCTAGGGCTAGGAACATCAGAGCATCTCGTGGGCTACCCACTGTGCACGGGCTGCAGCCAGCTGATCCACGGCAGCCTTCCAGACAGACCTACCCTCTCCTCAAGGACCCCTTGCACCTCTCTCACGCTGGCCCAGCTCTCCCCACTTCAGCCGTTCTCTCAGCAGTGGGCAAGGCAGGTCCTTGCCACCGCCTCCTCCTGGAGCTCACCTGATGGGATGTGCTTCTCCTGGGCAGCTGCGTGATCCTCCATCATGCTGACGTCCTGGCGCTGCTCCGCCGTCTCTCAGCAAAGGTACCTGAGGAGCAGAGGAAGCACAAACCCCCGTCAGGCACAACCTGACACAGCACACCTCCACCTGGAGCACGGCTCCTTTGGCTCCACGAGACAATTCGGGTTTGTCAGCCCATTTCCAGCAGTGTTGAACACTCTACTGCAAGCCATGAGCCCACAATAGCCAAGCATCTTTTCAGTCTTTCTTTCATCTCTTCCCTTCTCCTGATGAGCCCTGAAATCTCACTGTTGTGCCCAGGGAAGGTCACAGATCAAGGGATGTTACCTACTGGGTTTCACATCAGTGCTGAAATACTCCCTGGAGGATCCAGCACCTCCAGATCCACCAGGAGCATGTTTTACCCAGTCACTAGGTGGAGGAGGGCAGCAGGAAGGGAGCACTAATGTGCCAAACTGGGACCTAACAGGGCTGCCCCAGCCAGACATCTCTCTTCAGCAGAGCTGCACCAGGCTCCCACCACAGGAGGTCACAGCAATCCACTCTCAGAGGACATAAAAACTTCACCTATGGGCATGAGCCAAAAGGAAAACAGATTTGGCATAAAAGACACATAAAGGAGCAAATGTTCCCTGTGAATAAAGGGAAGATCTAAACATTTCTGCACCAGTCACTGCATCCATCACAATAAGGACACAGGCAACTTCTGCCCAGATACCCATCAAAATTCCACAGCTATGTCAGATGTTCCAAGCAAAATGACCATCCTGGTGTGGAGTCTCCTTCTCTGAGAGATCCCAAACCCACCTGGACCTGATCCTGGGCAACCTGCTCTGCGTGACCCTGCTGGAGCTGGGGAGTTGGATGAGATGATCTCAAGAGGTCACTTCCCACCCCCATCACGCTGGGATTCAGTGAATCTGTGAAATCAGAACTCTCCAGAGATGGATTTGGAGCAGGCACTCTTAGAAAAGAGCCTCTCACTTAGTGCTGGGTCTGAGATGACAGCACAAGGGCTGCTTCACCCTGAATCCTTCTTGCAGTGCAGAAAGCCAACACCATGGCACAGAGTGAGGCACAATAAATAGCTCTGGACCCTGGAGTGGACGTAGAAAGCTGCTAAAATTCAGAATTATTTTCCTTAATGTGCATTTATCTGCAAAAGGAAATGAATTCACCAACCAACACGATCCATTTCTGTGAAGCAAGGACCACGCTTCTCCTTATTCTCCATTGGACAGACATTGCTTTCAGCTGACTTCCTAATAACTGATATAATTACAGCCATTGGCAGTGATTAATAATCAGCTATTATTGTAATCCCACATTGGCCATGACCACGGGGAGCAAATGAATCCAGCAATGATGCTCAGCTTACCAGCAGCAAGGAAGCAAACTCCTGTGGTTTTGTTTGCTGGCAATAAATTAACTGGATGTATAGAACCATACAGGAGAAACTCCAGGGCTGGTAACCAGGTCTCCCACCCAGCTTTTTTTGAGCCTTAGCAAGATGACAATGCAATTTAATTTCTGCCTCAGACAGCAGCAAAGCCTTGAGAGAACTACGAGTTCAGGAACTTGTTCTGAAAGGAAATCACCCATAAAAATGGACATATGAAATAGGAAAGAATTAAGTACCCAATTTTTACCCCCAAAATGGTGGGCTTTAATTATCAGGACATCTGGCTGCCTTCCTCCCAGAGCTGGAAGGAGCAGACTGATTATACCTCAGTCTCATCTGGCCAATGCTTGGTATTCCCTCCAGGTCTCCTTAGCACTGAAAGACTAAAATATGGTGTGAACCTCACGTACAGGGCACAAAAGCAACTTGGGCATGAACATGAGAGTAAAACAACACATGAATGTGCTGCTGTGGGTGTGCACATCCAGAGGTGTGACCTCTCTGCCCCAAACACACACACAGAGCCCTGGGGACTGCAGTTTCTGCCCTGTCTGTTGGTCAGAAGATGTGGATGGAAGAAGCAGTTCCTACCCCACTCACACCTGGTTGCTCCTAACAGCCCTCCCAGCCCAGTTCACTAAATATCTACAGGTATTGACACCTTTGCTTCCCAAACACAGACCCAGAGGCAAAATGCTCACAGACCTGCTGTGCTGGATTTAACTGAGGCTGTTTCCTTACTCTGCATCCTTTTCTCTCTTCCTCCCTATTCATTTCTGGAGAAGAGCAGTAAGTCAATCTCCCTGGAAAGATCTCCCTGGAAAGGCACATTCACCACCCCTGGAGGGTCTCCAAGCTGTGGAAATGTGGTGCTGAGGGACATGGCTTAGCAGTGACCTGGCAGTGCTGAGTTTAACAGTTGGCCTCAGTGATCTTAAAGCTCCTTCTCAACCTAAACAATTCCAGGACTCTACGATTTAATCCTTTCTTGCCCCTGGACAAGAATTTCCTGGGACAGCATCCAGAAAGGACTCCTAGCTTGACCACTCGCATACCCCGCCGCAGGGTCATCTCCTGGCTCCGTGGGCAGCATCTGACAGAGCCAAAGATCTTCCCCTTTCCCTCTGAATAGAGCATTGAGCCCCTGTGCCACCCTGGCAGGGCGGCAGCGAGCCGTGATTCAGCAAAGGCTCTGCCTGGCCTCAGGGGCTGGCTGTGGCCCTGCTGCCCTGCCCGTGCCAGGGCTCTGCAGCACAGACAAAAGTAGACATCAATTTTTCAGAGGTGAGACCAAGCTGCTTTTTCTGTTACAAGCTAAAAAAGCATGACCAAAAGCCACACAGATCCATCCAAAAAAAACCCCACTCAACGGGACGCTGAGAGCGCCTGGAACCTGACTGCAGCTTCCAGAATGCCCCAAATGCTCATTCATTTGAATATTTTTGATTTTGGGGGGTTGATGCCTGATTTGCTATGGAGAGCAGAAATAGGGCTGACAAAATCTCATCAGCACCAGACCAGCAAATAGAATCACAGAATCATAGAATCGCTGTGGTTGGAAAGGACCCCTAGGATCAAATAAATAACAAATAAATAACAAATAAATAACAAATAAATAACAAATAAATAACAAATAAATAACAAATAAATAACATCACGTACACAAAGGGAAGCAATGGGTAAGTGCAAGCAAGCCAGCACCACCCTCTCCAAGCTGCAAAGCTCTCCCAGGAGAATTTGAAATACTCAGGCCATACAATCCTACAGTTCTATTCACCAGGAACATCATCTATAAAGACATTTTATGCCCCTTCAGTGGATGCTGAACTTCATTTTCTGCCTCTCTGCTTTTCATCCATTCCAGGTGTCCACTAAAAATGTTGCTGCACACACTTTTGGGATAGTTCTGTCCTGTCGAAACCAAGAAGCAAAACTGAATTGCCCATGTGCAAACCCCTTCTTATTCTGGAGGGAAAGTCTTGGCTCTGTTTGGGGTTTTCAGGCAATAAATTCATGGGACTAAAGAGAATGCAAACCTTAAAACTGCCTGGTTTAGATTAGACTTCTTAAAGATGTTCTGAAAATTGTGCATTTGAGAAACTACTGTGAATTTTAAAAAGAGTCTATAATGATAATCCTACTTGCTTCTCTTTTTGGGTGGGGGAAGGGGAAACCCCCCTTGGGGAAAAACATAATATTAAAGGAAAAAAAAAACATTTGAAAAACTGTAAAACCAGCCCCACCTTGAAGCAATGGTTCTGTACTGAATAATTACAGCAGGGATAGCTGCGTGGAGATAAACTTCAGCAGCACCCTCTGCATGACAGATAAAGCACAAACCCTCCAAAGAATCTTATCCACTTCCAGCAGAACTATTCTTGTTGAACAGGGACACTATCTAAAAAGCAACAACAGCCTATCCCCTAACTAACAGCTCCTCCAAGGCTCAACTTTTCAAACCCTCAGCCCACCTTCTGTGAGCGTGTTGAGCTGCACAAGGAGGCAGATGAGGAGGCAAGCAGGGGACAGAGTTTTTTGTTGCCAGGAGCAGGAGGAACAGGCTGATTTCTGGCAGCAGGCTCAGCCCACCAGTACCTCAGTACGTGGAACCCAGTTAGGGCCCTGAGGTAAACCCAGTTTGCCCATCTCACGACCCAGGAGCAGCTCCCACAGCACCTAAGCAGAATTTCGTGGCTCAAGCAGGCCCCAGAAGCATCCCTGCAGGCCTGTGTTCTGCAGAACGTCAGGGGCTAAAAGCCAAAACAGCAATTTACACCTCCAAAGCACATCCTGTAAGGAAGAGCCTTAAGTGAAAGGATGCAAACCTCTAACAGCCATGCAGAGTGATGAAGGTTAGGCTGGAAGTGAAAGCTATTAGTCAGCTCAGGGCCACGGGGCAATTAAAGAGGAAATCATTTTCTTTATGGAGTTTGGCACGGCTGGTAAAGCAACATCACTCCTCTCACAGGAGGCTGCAGAGACCTGCTGGTAAAGCCCACCAGCTTTACCTGATGGTTCCCACACCACCTTTTGTCCAGCACCCACAGAGGTCTCAGCGCCAGCCCCCAGCAGCCAGCCTGACCTTGGTTCAGTCATGAGATGCAGTGATGGTGGGTGAAGCCACCCAAGCCACATCCCTGGCATCATCCATGCCCAGAACTCAGCCCAAAACGGGACCTCTGCTCTTCTGCTGCTGCCCAGTCTGCAAATTTACTTTCTAAATAGCTTGTTAGGCTTGAAGGCATCAATAAAAGGACCTGATCTGGCCTGTCAGCAGAAGTATGAGCCCAGCTGGGGTGGCACGGTTTCGAGTAAAGCCAACTGCTCAATCCATGGCAACCACCCACCCAAGAACAGCCCACACACATGGAAACTGCTCCAAATGGAACAACTGCTACACCCCTCCTCCAAGAGGAGCTGTCACATCATCTACAAATACTATTTCATCAAGAGGGAAGCAGAACAGGGAAGATCTATGCAAACCAGGATGAAAAGAGAAAATTAAATCAATAAATGAACTAAACACATGAGAAGTTCACAGCTAGAAAAGATTTAAGTCCTGTTTACAGGGCAAAAAACAGCTCCAGGTGCTGGAAAAAAATATGGACCTGAGACCAATGGGATGAGGTCCAACAAGGCCAAAGGCCTGGCACTTGGGCCACAACAACCGCCTGCAAAGCTCCAGGTTGGGGGAAGAGTGGCTGGAAAGTGCCCAGTAGAAAAGGACCAGGGAGGGGTTGGTCAACAGCCAGCTGAAGATCAGCCAGCAGTGTTCCTAGGTGGCCAAGAAGGCCATCAGCATCCTGGCTTGGATCAGCACCAGTGTGACCAATAGCACTAGGGCAGGGATTGTCCACCTGCACTGGGCACTGCAGAGGCTGCAGCTCAAATCCTGGGGTCAGTTTTGGGCCACTCACTCCCAGAAGGGTCTTTTAAGCCCAGGTTGAGGTCGGCCCTGAGGAACAACATCTTCCTCTTGAGGGTTGCCCAGGGCTGTGCCAGGCTGCCCAGGGCAGTGGTGGAGTCCCCATCCCTGGAGGGGTTTCCAAGCTGTGGAGATGTGGGGTGAGGGACACGGGGCAGTGGGGACCTGGCAGTGCTGTGTTAGCAGTTGGACTCGATGAGCTGAAAGATCTCTTCCTACCAGAACGTTGCTAGGATTCCCTGATTCTCCCATAAACCAGCATGTTTCTCCTGCTTGGTGACCCCTCTGTGCTGCAGAGCATGAGGCCACATGGCTCCGGACAGCCCCACGCCCAGTCTGCAGCAGCAATTCCTGCCCAGGCAGTACTGGGCATCATCCCAGATGCCTTTCTGGAGTGCAGTCAGGACTCATCCCCACCAGCACAAAGACAGAACCCTCCTTCTGCTGCCTCTGGGGCCAACCACCAGCAATCCACCCGCCACGCCACCAGCACTCTCTGCCTCGGAAGATTTAGATCCCAGATGAAGTCGGGCAGCCCAAACTCTTGATCCCTTGGCAAAAGCTTTCTCTGCAATGAAAGGTAAATAAATCCAGGGCTGGAAACAACGTCCCCTATTGAGTGTGGCCCAGTGGTGGAGGGGGAAGGAAGCAGATGCCAGGGACCACACAGCTGTGCTTCGGTGGCACTTGGCCTGGCAGGATCGGTGCCAGACGACATCATTTCCACTCACAAGGCAGCACTAGACCCATCCCCGCAGCCCTTCTGGTGCCAGGAGATGAGTGCTCCCACGAGAGGGTCACCAGCTGCACCCCACTCACCCGTGGGCTCCAGCCAGAGCCCAGGGATGGAGGGGACCCAAGCCAGGAGCTGCCACGGGATCATCCCCGATCGCAGAGCAGAGGCTGGACCCTCAGCGACCCAACAGCACAGCCCCAGGGATCAGAGCCCAGGGACCCATGGCTCACTTTACACACACACCAATCCCAAAATATCCCAGTGCTGGCAGCTCTGTGCACGGCTCAGCACGGGGTATGAGCCACGTGCTGGGCAGGAAACAGAGGAAGGAGACACTTCAGCAGAAGGCACAAGCAGAGCTTTGATCTGCACTCTCTGGTACTCATCACTGGGTTCAGTCCAGTAGCTCCATCTTTCCCAGCAGGCTCCAAATGCCCAAGCATCACCCAGCTGATTTCCAGGCATGGGCAGAGTAAAGCTTCTTGGCTCAGCATCTCCCCTCTCTGTTATTTAACCAGTCAGGGCAGTAAGCACCCACCCTTGTGACTTGAAAACTGAACAAACACAAGTTATCCGAGTGTTACCTCTGAAAGGTGATCAAACACAAACAGGGTTTGGAAAAAAAAAGCATCTTTCCATCTGAATTACTTAATTAAAATGAAGCGACAGCCCCGTGAAACAACATCAGCCTGAAAGGCTGTTCATTATTCATAAGGAACTTGCTTTTCATCTCCTTTGTGTGCTCCTCCAAGTGCCGTTTTTCCGAGAAGCTGACAGAGGAAGGAACATGGATGGTGATCTCATTAATCTCTGATAGGCAGAGAGCTGAGAAACTACACCAAGTTTCAAGTCAAGAGGCTGGAAAAACATCCTTCAGGCTCAAAACCAGACAAATGCCACACAGAACAATAAGAGGGAGTTGCAAAAGAAATAAGTCTCCAAAAATGCATTTTTCTTCTTATTTTTTCCCCCATTTTTTTCCATGTTATGGTTTAAGTGGCTCCTTGGGGGCCTGGAACTGTTGACATCTTTCTCTGGGGGCTGGACTCCTTCCATGCAGGTGTGAGATGGGTTTGGGTTCAAAGCAGAACAGCCGTGAGGCACAGGACCCTCATCACAGCCAGGGTGGTCACACTGGCTTCGTGCACACCCATCTGGGACCCAAAAGTTACTGGGACTGGGCAATGAACAAGTCCCAGCCCAGCTAATGACATAACACCAAGCCTGGAAAGGAGATGGGGAAAGGTGAAGGGGGTAAGAAGGCAAGGAAGCCACAAGCAGTGAGATGTCATGACTCTGTACAAACAGCATCAAAAGGGAAGAGAAAAGCTGGGTTCAAAGACTCAAGAGCTCAGGGAACTGTCAGTAAATAGCCCTTACAAATCTAACCTCAGCAGCCAAGAGCTCTGCACGCTAACTGCTGGGGTCACCAGCTGGCAAAGGTCTCTGCGGCACGTTCGTGGCTAGAGGAAAGCCAAGGGATGCTCAAGTGCTGACACGTTCCTCGGTGCTGCTGAGAATTAAACTAACAGAATTTGCCATCCCAAATCAGCTTAGGCCCAGCTCAGCAGCTGCCTCCAAGCTGGGTGGCAATTAGGAGACCAGATTATCCAACACACAACCCCAGCCCGTGGCCCAGGCTGCAGGAGCAGTGGGACAGAGGTGATGGGGAATGGCTTTGTCTGCACGTCTCTTCTCTGCCCAAAGCCAAGGGCAACACAAATGTGGCCTCTGCCAGGAATGGGATGTGGTGGGAATCACCTGAGGGAACACACACAAGGGTTTCCCAGCCTTGGGAGCATTAACCCCAACTCTGGCATCAACTGCTATTGGCAGAATTACCAAACACATCGTTACTCCCCTCTTCCCAGCAAGGGCAGCAGAGGTGGAGAGGCTCATCAGGGAGCAGGCTGGGGAACGAGCAGAGGGGAGGCCAGGCTCCCACAGCCTCAAACCTGCTGCCCTTTGGGCTGTGCTCTCTGGAGCAGCCCTCAAAGAGAGAAATCCAGGGGAGCTCCTGAGGGACACTAGAGGGGCATAAGGGCAGCCAGGCTCTACCTTCACCTCACCTGAAACCTGCACACCTCTGGGTCAACCTGTTGCATCAACTGCTGCCGTTTGTATCTTCCTTCCTCCATCTTTTAACACTTCTTGCCCTTCTTTTTTGCTTTTTGCCTGGCTTACTGACTAGATGCAAAGATCAGGCTGTCTCTAAGTCTACTAACTTTAGCTAGATTAAAGCTCTGATCTAAGTGAGGCTTACAGGGCAACAAAAAAGGAAGCAACAGCCGTTGTAAAGCTTGGCCTGCCTGTTCAGGGGGCTCTTTGTTGAACAGAGGGAAGAGAAGCCTCTTTGGCAGGGATTTACTAGGCTACTTTTGGGTTTCTTCCCAACCCCCTGCTAGAGCATCTCGCAGTCGTGCGTTTCACAAGCCGAGAGATGGTCTATGAGTGGATAAATTGTCCCTCTAGGAAAATCCTGCTTGCTTGGGAAGCCTTTAAGCAGTTGAACATGCCGAGCGGATCAAAGAGGAGGCAGGAGATCTTATTTACCAGCTAATTCTCTTTGACTCTTCCCATCCCAGGCTCAGCCCGACCCGCTGGAAATCAGAGCTTCTCCCCTGCTGCTGCAGGTTTTGAGGGGAGCTCACCAGCCCTCGAGCTCACACCAGTCATTATTCACCTAACAGAAAATGGTGGAATGATATTTCCCCCGTGCTGCCTTCCAGAGGCTCCGCTGCACGCCGAGACGTGGCAGGGAAGGAAACACAAGTCAACGTGTTCTTACTGTGTCACCTTGTGCCTGGATGGGGAGAGGGAAAAAGAGGAAAGAAAAGCTCCTGAAAATGCTGCTGGACTCTTAATGAATTAGGACATTCAACAGCACGGCCACGTTCTGCTCTGTCAAAAGTCTCCTTTCCCTTGGCTGGCAAATCACACTGTGAGGAGGAAGAAATTCCTTCCCTGGGACTGTGCTGCCTGAAGACAGACTGCTCTGCTGAGCAGCTCCTCTGCTGCTCAAGGGAACAACTGCAGAGGATGTTCCCCCCATCAGCACCCGAGGGAGGTCCCTCTGACACAGCAGTGGGGGGTAAGAGGAGCCTGGCAGGGCTCATCTGCTCTGGGGACACTTGCAATCTTCCTCGAGCAGGACTATTAGGGTGCCCAGCAGTTTCTCATGGTTATCACCGTTTTCTTCATTAATAGCTGCTCAGAAACACAGTGACAGGGCTTATTTCATGCTCCAGTCGGTACCACAACACATCCCAGGACAGGGAAGGGCTGACAGACAGAGGATCACCCCCGTTTCCCTGAGCACAGCCCATCTGGGAGGACACTGAGCACTGTCACACCCTTCTAGGGTTCACTTAAGAGCTGAGAAATCCCCCAAAACTTGCTCTTTGTTAGCCAGCCAGATACCAAACACCCTCAAACAAGCAGAAGGGTGAAAATACTCATGCTGGCTGAGGAGACAGCGTGGAGCTGAGCTCTCAGACAGGCACTCACTCCACTTAGCAATGTGTGTGATGTGATGTGATGTGATCTACCACAGCACCAGAGAAAGGTGTTTCTGGGAGCTTAGTGACAGCAGCTCCTTGTCTTGCATTTAAGTGCAAAAATTGCAGAGTCCACTGCAAGGAGAGAAGCCCCCTGCAGTTCTTAGCTGCCCTCCTGCCAATGCTAAGAGTCTTTTCTTTGTAGCCACCTCAGCTGTGGTGCACAGAGCCAGGGCCCCCAGGGACATGTGAGCAGGATTACACCTTCCTGAGCTGGGAGGGGCCACATCCTGCACTTCTCAGGAGCTCCAGGCAGCTGGACTCAGTGCAAGCAGCTCCTTCCCCTACCTCTCTGTGTGTGCAAAGGGATGCTGCAGTGTTTGGGGCCAGGCTCAAAGGATGCTAAAAAAAGAGAAGAAGATACTAATGTGCAAACAGAAGTCTCATAAATTAAGGGAGTTGAATGAGAAGAAAATCTCAGTTATACCTGTAAATGGACTTGAAGGTTTGGGTACCAGGCACCACCTTCCATCTTAACCAAGCCAGTAATGTGTGTGCACATGGTGCAGCACCAGGGGAAAGGCTCAAAATATGTGGTGAAATAAATAAGTAGATGCCTTGGCCCCAGAGCAGCAATGTTCTGATCATGGAAAGATCCAAAGTGTTGGGCTCCACCTCAAAACTCAGCAGAGCAAAGCTGCAATTCCCCAAGCACAGCTCAGACCACACTGCTTGGTCCCTGCTCCTTACACCACCAGCACCTCGCTGGGAGGTGATTCCAGGCATGGAACCAGCAGAGAGTGAACCCCTCACAAGCAGAAGTCGTGTGGATCATCTCACACCAGCTTTGGAGCACCAGCAGGGCAGAGGGGGGAAAGTGTGGGAGGCCAGCACCATGACAGCACCAGCTGCACCTTCAGCCCCTCCAGGTTTTGCCTCTGGCTTGAGAAAGATGCCTTCAAGACACAAAGTAGGTGTTTATTGCTTACTTTGATCTCAGCTGCTCCCCTTTCTTTGATTTCACAGTGCTGACAACTTTTGCTGCCGTGACAGAAGTTCTGTGAATATTCAATGCTGCCACAGTAATGAAGATATTAAATATAGAACACTCTTCATGGCACAGCTCTAGCTTACAAACACCAGTGATCCTAAGAGTGGATGCAACAGAGCCAGGGAAGTGCTGTGGGCACTAATGCTGCAGGGCAAGGAAAACATCCAAGGTAGCTTCTTGGATTGGATTCTTGAATTCTTCATTTCTTAAGTTATTTTGGGCCGTTTCAACACATGGATAGAAATGAAACCCATGACAACAGCACCATCTGCTCCAGCTACTGCCACACCACCACGGCTGGCATGGCTCTTGCAGCAACAGAAATCCTGTCCCAGGGGAGAAGCCAAGTCAGGTGAGTTTTTCCAGGCAGCACTGTTCTAATTCCATGAGATCCAGCTCCTGGCTGCACAGACCACAAGTAACTAGTGACAGAACAAGAGGGAATGGCCTCAAGCTGCTCCACGGAAGGTTTAGGCTGGACATCAGGAAGAAGTTTTTCACTGAAGGGGTTGTCAGGCATTGGAAGAGGCTGCCCAGGGAGATGGTTGAGTCTCCATCCCTGTATGTGTTTAAAACTCATGTAGATGTGGTGCTTGGGGATATGGCTCAGAGGAGGATTTGGTAGAGCAGGGTTAATGGTTGGACTCAAATGATCTTAGAGGTCTTTTTCCAAGCAAAGTGATTTTGTGATCCTGTTCTGTACCTGCCCATGCAGAAGTGTGGCAGAGCAAAGAGGCTTCTACCACCACCCCAAGAGCCAGGAGGGAACAGAGAGGGGCTGTGGGCAGTTGGGTTGAGCAGAGGTGAGAAGCCCAGGGCACAGGTCTTGGACACACACACGTGACCAGTTTGCCTGAAAAACCACAGCAGTAGGAGCACAGATCTCCACGAGCTCCTGTGACAAAGCATGACCACACAGTTCACCCACAGGGCTTGTTTCACCAAGCCACTGCCACCCAAATCAGGCACCACACACCCTTTGGCCCCACAGTGTCCAGCTGCAGCATCTCAGAGGTGACTGACAGCACTGGAATGCCTCGTCAGGATGGTCTCTGTAAATACATGGGAAGGAAACAACCTTGACACACTGTTTTCTTACCCTAAAAAGAAACAAATACACCAGATCTCACAAGCTCTCAGGGTTTTAGCAGGACTTCTCCTCACCCCAGCAGTCACTACACAAGACAGGGCTCAGAGAAGGTGATTTTAGCCCCTGTACTGGCTTTTCTGCATTATTTTTGCTTTTGATGACTAAGAGACACTTCAGATGAGGTCAAAAGTCAGACTGTGTTTCCCAAATGTCTTTTTTTAAGGCCAAAAGACACAAACAATAGGACATTCATCAAGCCTTTCTGCTGTGCTTCCATCTCCCTCGTCATGTTATTCTTACCCTAGAAAGAAACAAACACACCAGATCTCACAAGCTCTCAGGGCTTCTCCTCACCCCAGCAGTCACTACGCCACACGACAGGGCTCAGAGAAGGTGATTTTAGCCCCTGTACTGGCTTTTCTGCATTATTTTTGCTTTTGATGACTAAGAGACACTTCAGATGAGGTCAAAAGTCAGACTGTGTTTCCCAAATGTCTTTTTTTAAGGCCAAAAGACACAAACAATAGGACATTCATCAAGCCTTTCTGCTGTGCTTCCATCTCCCTCGTCATGTTATTGTATAAAAGCAGAAAAAGCACTTTCCTCAAAATGTTCACAACAGGATTTATTCAAAAGTAGAAGCAGCTTTTTTTTTAATTAAATCTGTATCAGAAGAGGTAGTAAGAAGATAAATGCAAGGAAAAAACCCTAATCTAGAGGAGCTCAAGGAAAAAAACAAACCACCATCAGGAGAGCACAGCCTTGGGATGAGCACATTGTCCAGAGAGGACAGGGATGGGCCATGCCTGCTGAGTCAAAAATGGGAAACCAGTGGGCACCTGAGGGGTCCAGTCCTTGCTGAACACTGGGAAGCTGCTGATCATACTGCTCATGGGCTGCCACCCTTCCACCAAGGTGCTGGAGCCTGGTTTAGCTCTGAATTTCATACCCCATGGCATGAAGAGCGAGGGAGAGGTGTGGTGGGAGGTGTAGTGTCTCCTGACACCCAGCAGACGTTAGCAGAACTTGAGAGCCAGAGCTCTTCCTTCCAAAACAGCCAAAACCCAACAGAAGCTGCATTCCCACCTTTATTTTTCCTAACGAGGGAGCACGGTTTGAACCACACTGAGGCACAAGACAAACAAGGATTTTCAAGGAAGTCTGAGCAGCAAATAAAAACCTCTAGGCGTGGAACACATCCCTGCTGAGCTCTTGGATGTCTCCCCCCAGCTGGTCTTTGCCCAGCCTGGGCCACTCAGGATGACAATCAGGTAGCAATCTGTCTTGCCTTGATTCTAGTTTTATCGAGCTGATGAGCAGAGCTGCAACAAAAGCAGATGCAGGCAGCAGGAACAGGGACAACCCACATGGGAACCCAGGCCATAAATTCAGCCAAGGAGTTGTAAAACCATTATCTCCCCTCCCAGCCCAAAGGCTACAGGAGGAGCTAGTTTAAAGAAAAATAAATCAGAATTCATGTGCATTTCATCCTCCCCAGAAATCAGCTGGCAGCCCAGTTGGTGCCCATCTTCTTTTTCCACGGGATGAAGAGTGGAAATTGTCCAAATTTAAGACTGCCCCAAGTCTAGGAATTCAGGCTTGATCTTCCCCCCACATGTTTGTTAAAAATAAATGAGGTGCAACCAGTCTCCTCAGGGATTTTATCCCCTTTCAGCTCTAAATGCAGCTCTGCTGTCACATGGATGATATGTATAAAAGGACAGGCTGCTTCAGAGCCTTACTTCTTGCTTAAAATAATATTGCTCCTGGTCTCCGGTTACGAGGGATCCATTCATGCTGGGGAAGGTCACAGGCGCTCTCCAAATCACAAACACAAAGGCTGGAACAAACAGGGCTGCTGGTGTTTCAGTCCTGCTGCTTTTTATCACGGTGCCTGACTAGCTGGAGGATGTGAGGAGGCTCTGGCCACACCTAGAGCCACGTTGCTTTGTCGTTCCTCGGGAGGAAGGCAGAGAGCAGCACGCTGCTGGTGGGAGATGCTGCTCCCTGCTTTTCAGCAACACAAACCCCACGCCAGCCCCACAGCCTCACCCATTGTCACAGAGGGGAAGTCTTCAGGGTGTTTCTCTCCCTGCAGACTGCAGGACTTCAGGGCCTTGTGAGCCTTGCTACCCTCCAAACCTCATTTTAAGCATGCCCATCACCCAAATCCACCAGTCCCCTCTTGCTAACGAGACCTTCTCGTATCTCCCCCAGGCCATTTCAAGCTGCTTTGCCACCAGAGTTGGTCTCAGGTCCTTCCCACCTGCACACAGACACTGCTCCGACCACAGCACAGGAGTCTGCCAGGACTGAGCACCAACAGGCCCCTGGATGCTGGCAGAGCAAACCAACCCCAGGGGCCAGAACCCCTTACGGGGAGTACCTGAGCAACACTAAGTGATGAAACACGCTCTGGAGCTGAGCAGGGACCTCAGACAGCCCTGACAATAAACCCCATTATCAGGCACAATAAAAGCAGTGCCATATTTGAGAGATTAAGCATGAATAAGTGCCTTCACTCTAAACAGCATCCATGACTCTCTTCCCCTCTCACCTGGAGGAACCTGGAGAAAAGGAGGACCTCACAAAGTAATTCAGCTAACACTAAAATAGGGGAAAGGCAAAATTCATGCAAAGTAGGCTACAAAACCATGAAATAAGGCTGGGGTGATGACAGCCCAGCACTGCTGCAGAAGGGAGAGTCCCAGGACTGGAAGCCCAGTACATGCAGCAGGGAGCTGGGCCCCATCCTGCTCTCAGCAAGACCAGTTGCTGAGCTCTTGCCCAAGGCAAGGACCAGGCAAGTGCTGGCTGCCTCAGCAAAGAGGCTCCCAGAGGACTGAGGAAGAACAGGGGTCTGGGTCTGCCAGGCAAGACCTAAAATGGATGGGAAAGAGGACAGGAACAGAAAAGATTGATGAGGAGAGGAGACTGGAGAGCATGGCCACGTGTGCATGTGGTGCTCGGGTCTGGCAGGCACCCAGGATGATGCACCCCCTGCTCAGGGTGAGAACAAACCCCAGGAGCACTGTGGCAGGATCCTTCCTCCAGGTCACAGTTGCCCTTTTCAGATGACCCATCCACCACAACCCCCAGAGCCACCCCCTTTGTCACAGGCTAGCTCCAACACCCTCATTTTCATCCCATCCTTCCTGAATCTTCCCTTGCTCACAACAGGCACCACCACAGCTCGAGCAGCAAGCTTCAGCTGGACCTCTTACCTTTCCTTCTTCCACCCAACAGCAACATCTATTACTTTTGCTTACACATGCCTGCCAGGCTCTCCATTATCACAGCAGAAGATGCCAGGGAATAACAGTTGTTTTCTGTCCAATTTGGAGATGTCCATTGTTAAAAGCTACTCCTACAAACCCCTCTGGCTGGCTCCAGGGCAGTGCTGTTCATCAGGCTGATGAGGCAGTGGCAAAATCATATATAAAGGAGTAACTTCAGAGGGTAGGATTTGCTTAGGGTAAAGTCCACCCTTGTATTCATAGTAAGTGGGAGCTGAAAGTGAACCACAAAAGGCAATTCTGACTTTGGATTCAATCCCAGCACTGGGCTCACCAACACCTGATGTCTGACACCACGAGCTACAGCGTGTATGAGCTGCTCTCACCCCATCACACCCAGGATCTGCAGTGGGAGGGTAATAACATCCTGAGCCCCTGCATGGAGGCAGTCAGCACTTTGTGCACGGTGGGTCAGCACCAGGAAAGGATCCTGAGCCACAATTACATCTCTTGGGTTTCTTTTGCTGCTTACCATACCAAAACAAAGTTGGCTTGCAGATAAAAAATGCATTTTTATACAGAAGCTCCTCTTGCCAGCCTGACACATAACCCTGAGAGTTCCCAAAAGGCAACAGCTACAAACCAACCTCTGGGAAGCTCATCCCACTGGATTACCCCTTCTCTTGAGAAAGAGCTCTTCCCTTCTGTCACCACTGGGTCCTCAAGCTAGCCACACAAGGAACACACTCACCTTGAGCCCTGCAAACCAGGACAGGAACATTTTATCACCTAGAAGCCCAGTGCAAGCCAATTTTCAGCCTGAACAAGCATTTTTGACCCTGTCAATGCTGCTGATCACCACTCCAAAGCCTCCTTCCTGCTGCTCTTGTATTCCTCCCACTACTGCACCTCCAGCCACCAAGGTCCAACAGCCCTTTCCCTGGACAGGGACCCATGAAGAAGACATTATGCACATACCCCCTCAGTTAGCTTTACTCCTTCTCTTTGGCTCCCTTTTTGTCCCACTTCCACTTGCACCTTGCTGCATCTCAGCCTGGTGAGAGCTCAGGTGCACCCTGTGCTCAGCACCCACCATCCCCTTCACCCCTGCCACAGACTCACCTGCTCCCTGGCTACCCAAAGCCCCAGCAGCCAGCCAAGACAAACATCTCTGGCCCATCACTTTGCCTCTCATCTGGACTGTGACAGATCTGCTCTGCCCTCAGCTCAACCCAGAACGAGCACAGCTGGCCAGATGTGCTCCCTGCACCAAGATGCTCACATGAAGTGACATTTGAGAGGCAAGACACACACACACCTTCATGGTTAAGACCAAGCCAACGCATCCAGGACTTAAGTGAACCTTTGAACAAATAAAAGATGGAAAATTTCTTAAGCAGGGAAGAATTTTACCACTCTGAACACCCCCCTGCTTCTCCTATTTCAACTTCAGAAGGCATCCTAGCAAACACTTCCCTCCAATGTATAGAAGACAGTTTATTTACCTCAGAAATTGAGAGGCCAACACAAACGTGCATGTTGTTGAGCTGGATGTGTTCAAGGATCATGGGAGAAGCTTCTTTAGATTTTTTGAGCCATTTACAAACACTTCAAAGAATTCCATTCTGCAACAAGTGACTAGACACACTGATGAAATCCATCTGAAATTACATCAGGCACTTCCAGCCTGGGACAGGAGCTGGTGGGGAGCTGTAAAGTGGCAAAGACAGAGGGGTACCAGAGCTGCTCTAGGAAGAGAGGTCAGGGCAGGTACAGCAAGGAGGGCACAAAGATGGAAATAATTAGCCCAACTGCAGTGCTAATCCTTTTAGCTTAACAGAAGGTATCCCCTGGTGCTCCCTTTCCTTGGGTATTTAAAGAAAAGACACTGGAAACAGGAGCCACGACACTTGTAATGACTGCCTTCACTAATCACAGTGCTTGGAAGGGAAAGGGAAAAATCAGTGGATTGATTTCCGAGGAGCATGAAGGGCTCATCAGATTTGCAAAGAAAATCCACTCCTCTGAAGGCACAGACACACCTCCTCCAGACTCCAGAGTAAACTGCATATGCTCTCCACAGGCACTCCACAAACCAGCTCACAACCAGCAGATCTCAGTGTGAAAGAAAGCTGCAGCTTGCAGATGGAGGAGATCCACCCTGCTGCAAGAAGAGACTCAGGGATTCATCAGTTCCTCACAGCAGAGCTGTTCCCACCTTCAAAGCCACACAAGGGCTTACCTAAAAGGCAACGACCCTCTACTATACCCTCCACATCCTGGGGTGACTCGCACAGAGAGCTCAGGATTGAGGGTTGTCCCTGCCACAAAGGGAGGCAGGAGAAATGCCTCACCCCAGTTCTCTTCCCAGGACTGGTTTGAGATGAGTGGGAAGGTCTCTGTGCTGCTCTGCAAGGATTAGCAACGCAGCTCAAGTTACCTCTGCAATCACCTCCTGCCTTTTCTGTCTCCACAGGTAGGCAGAGCCCTGGGGACAAGCCCTGTGTCACAGCACTGCCTTCTTTATCGAGGAGCACCCCCAACTGCAAGGACACGCCTGGGGGTGAACCCCAGACCCTGTGCCAGCCCACCTCTGGAGTCTAAACACCACCCTCAAGCAAGCAAAGCTCCCGAGGTAGAGAGCAGAGATTACACTGGATGGGCAGAAAAACCTAGAAAGCCAGCTCAGCTCTGACTGCAGTCCTGGTGTGAGATCCCCTGGGAGCTGCTGTCCTCCCCCCGAGACATCAGCTGCTGCTTCTCTGAACAGAGCCTGGGAACAACCAAGATGCTGAGTCTGAGGCTCTGCTCCCAGGGCAGGCACGCAAGGGAAACGACCCTCTTGGATTTAACAGTCTTGGCTGCTCTGGTACAGCTGGAAGGGTCCATTTTGCTCTCACAAGGAAGGGCTCTCGGTGCTTTTTCACAGACTACCCGGGTCTGCAGACCTCAGAACAAGCTGTACACCCAGAGAGCACAACACATGATGCTGCTGGATTCAGGGGCTGGGTGCTTCACCTTTACCACCCTCCCAAACCCGTGCCATGTTACAGCAGCTCCAGAGTCAGCCCTGACATGCCACACACCCTCTCAGCATCGTGAGGGACCCACAAGTCTAACACAAGTCCAGGGCACTTCACTACAAGCACCCCAACTCTCACAGTCCAGCCCCACACCTACATACAGTCTAGCAAGAAGCAATTAGCCAACCTACCAGCCAACAGACCTCATCAACCAGCAGGCTAGGCAAACTGGAAAGTACTGGGAGCTGGGTGGAAGCCAGTGCCCCGATTCTTTCTTGACTAATTCATCAAGTGTCAGAGCATCACTACAGCTAAATTAGCAGCACTCCTTCAAAAGATGCCCAGACAACAACCGAACCTCATCAGCACGCTGGGCTGCCCAAACAGCCTTATTCTATTCAAGACCAACTCAAAACTACAGCATTCTTCCAGCTTTTGAATAACATTCCTACTGGGGAAAAAAGGGACCGGCCACCCTCAGCACTTCCCCTCAGACACTGCTGCATGATCCCATTTTCAACGCCTCGCAGACCAAAAGGGATTTGTCTGAAAGTCTGGACACGGACACACCCCAGCACCAGCCTCACCAAACACCAGCACGGGTGGCCAGAGAAACCCCGACAGGCAGATCCCCCCAGTCAGGCTGCTGGACGTGGCTGGGCAGTTTGCTGCTCCTGTGCTGGTCATCCCAAGCTTTCAGAAGAATCAGCAGACACCCCCTCAGAAGGGTTTTCAGCGTGGCTTTCCCCCACTGTCTTCTCCTTTTCTAACAGCCCCACGATGCTGCAAAGCCCAACTTCCAAACCATAGAATCAGAAAGGTTGGAAAAGACCTCTAAGATCATCAAGTCCAGCCACCACCCCACACCACCATGACCACCAAACCACTTCCCCACGTGCTACACCTACACATTTTTTGAACACTTTTGATGGCGACTCCATCACCTCCCTGGGCAGCCTGTTCCAATGCCTCACTGCTCCTTCAGGAAAAATGAGGATACAAACATCATCACAGAGCAATTTGCTTTGTCCCCTGCTCCTGCATGGTCAGAACCACACAGCTAAACCCCAGCAAATACTTGAGGAGCAAGGTGGTACCCAAACAGTTCCAAACCCCTGAAAAAAAGACAATGATGCACCACAGATCAACAAGCACACAATGAAGAATGCAGTTCTTGGAAATGCAGCAGAGCACCGAGGCAGGAGATTAAGATACCCACCTTACTGGCATGCTACAAGCAACCCAAGATACAGCAGGCTCAGCCCCAGTGTGGAAAGAGCAGCTGCAGTGTCACATTTCCCTCATTTTTATCCCATGAGGACAGCTCTCCTGGCCCAGGGAGCAGCCTTCCCCATGGCTTTCAGGAAAGGACTGAGAAAGCTGCAGCACTCCTTGTGCAGGACAGAGAAATAAGTTTACTTGGCCCTGTGGAAACTGCAGTTTATTAAGCACAGAGGGAATGGGACAGTTTGAATGAAATGCTTTGGGAAGCAGAGGCTGCAAACAGGAGCTGCAAGGTGACAGGGAGGAACTGATGCAGGGTGAGGAAGACTAAACTAGAAGCCTGACCCATAAATACTTAACACAGTACTGGAAAAGGGTGAGTAATGAGGGATGGAGAGGCAGAAACCCCATACTACTGCTCTTGTCACCTGCACCTGGTCACCTGAAGGGACTGGACCTATCTCCTCCCCACGGGAGCTCCCCACAGGGCACACACAGGTCCTGTCACTTCTGTCCTCATCTCAGCTAATCCCAGCTGATGAAGGATAAACGTCCGTATCTTATCTGTGATGCCACCTGCCCCTTCCAGAGCAGCTAACAGCTTTGCTCTCCCAGGCAGAGGCCACACTGTCTTGATGTGTCTCATGCTCATGTCAGATGGGACCTGGGCAACAAGTTCACCTGAGAGCTGCAAGATCTGCAGCGAGCTGCTCCAGAGCAGAGCTGAACAAAGGCTCCTCTTCTGCAGAAAAACAGAACCCTTGTTTAAGGGCTCCCACAGATGACAACCATGCTTCACACTTTCACTCACTAAACCAGGCAGAGCTGGTTGAGTTCCAGTTTCTCAAGGGTCAACTTCTGGCCACCTTGCTGCACCAGATGAATGGGTATTTAGAAGCCATGGAGCTG
>NW_008609243.1:0-4538 GCF_000691845.1 Merops nubicus
AGAGAAAGGGAATAAGGGAGAGAGACAAATTGGAGAAAAAATACTAAACCAGCTCTGAGAAATAATGGAAATAATGAAATATATACAAGTATAAAACAACTCGAGTCTCCACCACACCCCCAGTGCCAGTCGCATCACCAGTGGTGCTGTGGGGCAGGCACTGGGGAAATCCCAGGCCAGGCTCAGTGACAGATGGGAACTGGATGCAGAAATGGGTTCTAGAACTGGATTCAGGAACAGATGGATCAGGATCAAAGGCAGAACAGAGTCCTCCTCCCATGCTGGCTGTTGGAGAAGAGGCCTGACCCCCCTGATCCCTCACCTACACATGCCGTCCAGGGGAGGGGATCCCTTGTTGGTCAGTCTGGGGTCACCTCTCCTGGCTGCTCCTCCTCACAGGTATCCCCTCTTACTGCACCCCAGGTTGGGACACAAGGTTGAGCACTGAGTGTGGTCTGCACAGGAGCAAGTCTGAGCAAGAGCCTTTCTGCACACCCCAGTCCTTGGTGGCAGCTCTGAGCATGGAGCATTGTCACTGCTAGAAGCAGAGTCTGGCTGTGAAAATCTGCATTTAACTGCAGGCAGTGCTGTTAGCTCAGAGAGACTGAGCAGAGAAGTAAAATCACTGGACAGGATCAGTTCTGTTCTGACTCAGAGCAGGATGTTGGGGGCGGTTTGAAATGGGTCAGGTGCACAAACTCACTGGTTTGCTGTTAGAGCTTGTGTCAGTCACACGTGGTGTGGCTGCTGTTGTTTCTCACCTGTAACTTGTAAATCCCACCTTCTCTTTCATCTCTGATACAGAAACATGGATTTATTGCTTTATTACTCTGTCTGGCCAGAGAATTTTCTTTAAAACTTTAGTTGGACTTTTGACCCTATTTCCAGTGTAATGTAGTGCCTGTTTTTTTTGTTTTTGGATCTCCTCCTTCCCTTGTTTGTTTGTTTGTTTTTAAATTGATCTGTAATGAAATGTAATTTTTTTTAAAAATAATTTTAAAGTCATCCCATTGCCAATCAGCTGCATCAAAAACATCACAGCGAGCGTGGCTGTAAAATGAGAGGAAATCTACTTGGAAAATACCTTCACCAAGTGGAAAATGTTTGAAAATGTTGCTCTTCTGCACTCAAAATAGCTTCATCATCTTAGCAGAAGATCTGTGGTGATGTTAGTTCTCAGTGTCAGCAGGGACTGTGTTCTTTGTTTTTGGATCTCCTACTTCCCTTGTTTGTTTTAAATTGATCTGTAATGAAATGTAATTTTTTTTAAAAATAATTTTAAAGTCATCCCATTGCCAATCAGCTGCATCAAAAACATCACAGCGAGCGTGGCTGTAAAATGAGAGGAAATCTACTTGGAAAATACCTTCACCAAGTGGAAAATGTTTGAAAATGTTGCTCTTCTGCACTCAAAATAGCTTCATCATCTTAGCAGAAGATCTGTGGTGATGTTAGTTCTCAGTGTCAGCAGGGACTGTGTTCTTTAGCTTGTTTATAATGAGCTGGCAGGGGTTTCACTTCAGTTCCTGGGGTCCTTGGTTTGGGGTGGATTTGGTCTGTGTGTCTATATTAGGATAAAGCTCATTTATAAGCTTTTTTTTTTTCCTCCTTGTTTTGGGAATGCTACTGATTATAATTCAGTGCTAACAAAGGTCTGTTTACAGGTCAAGGTTGTCATTTTGGGACAAGATCCATATCATGGACCTAACCAAGCTCACGGGCTGTGTTTCAGTGTCCAGAAGCCTGTTCCACCTCCCCCCAGGTATGACAGGGCTTGATTTATAAAACCCCCTTTTTGTTGAGAGATTCTTTGCAGTTCTGTGTTACTTAGGGCTGTGAGTCAGGTAACTGGTATGAATTGTGTTGAGACTACTGGAATTTGAGTTGTCTCACCTAGAAAAAAAATCACTGCTGAATTATAGGTAATTCTACATAGCTTGATATCCTGAAGAGCATGCTGGATGTAAATTTGCATCTTTAATTGTGCTGAAACCTTCTCATTAAGCCTCTATCCAGGCACACAAAGGGGGGGTCCTTGTTACCCTTCCTCTACAAATGGCTTTGTTACCTTGGGTGATGAGATTTCTTGCCTAGTGTCAGAGCAGTGAGTGGTGCTGTTTGCTCTTTAAATGTGAGTGTTTAAAAGCTGGTGGTTTTGTTTGCAGTTTAGAAAATATTTACAAAGAACTATCTACAGATGTTGAGGGCTTCACTCATCCTGGACATGGTGATCTCACAGGCTGGGCCAAGCAAGGTGAGTTAATAGATGTTGTTGTCCATTGTAGGTCATAAAAACCTGTCTAGAAACAAGACCCATGGTTGAAAATAGTCCCTCTGTGAAAGACAACATTAATTCTGAGTGTGTCACTTATTGGGGACGTTAGAATGAGAATTGGATTTGTCATTCCTCAGGGGAGGAAGGGAAGAAACAGTCAGGGCTGGCCTGGCTTTTTGTTCCACCCCGTGTGTTTGCTGTTTGGCAGGAGTGCTGCTGCTCAACGCGGTCCTCACGGTGCGAGCCCACCAGGCCACCTCCCACAAGGAGAAGGGCTGGGAGCAGTTCACGGACGTGGTGGTGTCCTGGCTCAACAAGAACCTGCAGGGGGTGGTCTTCATGCTGTGGGGAGCCTACGCCCAGAAGAAAGGCAGCTCCATTGACCGGGTACTGGTTACTCCTCCTCCCTTCCCTCTCTTCTCTCCGGTTGGGTGGACACTAGAGGGCACTTCCCTGACAGAATTGGGGTTTTCACCCTGCTTGAACTCTGCTGGTTCTTCTGTTCCAGCTTTAGCCTTTGCCAGAATTAAGCAACAGAAGTGGAGCAAGTGTAACCTTCTGTTGTCAGAAAAGCACCCAGCTGAGGAGAGAAGTGTTTTTTTCTAGGAAAAGGCTCAGGAATAAGGATACAACTTGCTGTTAGGATTGCAGCCATTGAAAACCAGCCAGGGTGTTAGTGCTGCTTGACGTAGTCCATCCTCTCCTCAGTGGGACAAAAGTCTCGGCCCTCGTGGTCCTTCAGGTCCTTGGGCTGGTGGCTGAGGAGGTGTGGAGAGGAAATCCCACCTCTGGCAGGGGCAGAGGCCACCAGCCTGGTCCAGGGAGCCGGGGGGGATGCGACTCTAACGAGCAGTTTCCTCTAACCCTCCACAGAAACGGCACCACGTCCTGCAGACGGCCCATCCCTCCCCTTTCTCTGTCAACAGAGGATTTTTTGGCTGTCGGCATTTCTCCAAGACCAACGAGTTGCTCAAGAAGTCTGGGAAGAAGCCCATTGACTGGGGAGCGCTCTGAGCTGCGCCCCGGAGCTGCTGGGGGCTCGTCGTGGGAAGCAGCCCCTGCTTCAGGGGTTGTCCTCTTTCTGGAAATCTCCACTGACCTGAGGATTTCTTTGGGTGTTGACCAAAGGAACACATAACCAAACTTTCAGAGAGGCTATATATTTTTTTAAAAATCTTTTTTTAAAGATCAGCTTGGAGTCTTACAACTTTTCTGCTGTTTGAACAGGGCTTAGCCTAATTTGAAGCAAAGAAAAAAAAGTTCTATCTTAATTTGTGTTTGTTGTTCTAATGGGAATATATTTTCAGGTTCTTGGGGTGGCAGTTCTTAGAGGGGAAGCTGTTCAGCTTTTGTAAATACCCTGTTGTGTTTCTTCCCACTCTGCAAATCCCCTTTTGTATTTGGGGGGGTGTGATGACTCCATGGGAGAAGAGGGAGATGCTTTTGTGTTTAGCTTTTTGCTACAGGTTAGTAGATTTTAGTCCCTTTTGGGACTTTATACACTGTCAGAGGCATTACTTGGCATATCCATACTTGGGTTAAATCCCCCAGCAGCCAAGGGGAGACTGTGACCAAGGCTCTGGTTGTGCCCTGAGCTTTTTGTTGGCATTTAGAGAGAAAAACAGAAGTTTTTAGGTTCTTACTCTGAGTGTTATGTGCTTGGATGACAGGCAAGCTGTGATGACCACGAACTTTGGCGTACCTTGCTGATGGCAGCAGTGAAGGTTTGTTCATCAAGATCTTGCCAGTTGATGGGCTGAGAGTTGCAAATTATTTCAGGTCTTTTAAGATCTTAAACCAGGGGGAGGTTGGTACTTTGCTTTCACAGGAGCAAATTGAGGTTTCCAGCCACTGTTGAAAGTAGCTGTTGGGTCTTGCAGGGTGAAGATGAGGTTGGACTTTACAGTTCTGCGTTTCCAGTCCATCTTTGGATGGACATCATTTCTTTAATGGAATTAAAATGTCTTGTTCATTTGGAAATGACATCTGTTTTTTTGTGGAACACCCCTGTAAGCCTTTCTCTGGTATTTGCCTGGATAGGTAACACTAGTACAAGTGACATTCACTTTCTGTGGCCTTGGGTTTTGTTTGATGTTTTTTTTTCTCCCCTCCCCTTTATTTTTTAAATAAAAATGACTTCCTTGATGCTGCGGTGTGACCTTGCAGAGGTAGGAGCAAGGCAGGGAGGACTGCCCGAGGCGCAGCCCTCGCTCTGCAGCGGCTGCTGGCCCAGGCTGGGGGGGGTCCCAGCTCTCCCTGGGGG
>NW_008609244.1:0-305 GCF_000691845.1 Merops nubicus
GGCAGCTCTGGTTGTTGCAGCAGTCTGGCTGACACAGAAGCTCTCTGGCCTGCCAAGCTAGTTTACTTTCCTTAAATAGCAGTCACTGTTTGGCTCAGCCAATTAGCACTGGCCAGATGCACACTCTAGCAGAGGCAGTCTTCTAGCCTGTTATCTATTTTAGTGCCAGATCTAGTTATGCACTTATCTGAGTCTGTCTCAGGTCATCCTGGGCTAAATGAGCCAAGAGGCAATACGCTCTCTCTGCAAGCTTGAAAAGCATTTTGTTTTAGTCTTACGTGGGGGGAAGAGAAAATGGACCGTTC
>NW_008609245.1:0-2310 GCF_000691845.1 Merops nubicus
TTCTTTCTCTGTTTTTCCTGCCTATCTCTGTAACATCCTGATGCAAAATTATATGAAGCTTCAGTTGATTGAAGTTTCCATGGTGTTTAAAGATTTCTTTTTCTAGTTTAGGGTGACATTTTCAAAGCTGCAGAAAGACTTTGGGATTATGTTTCACAGTAAAAGATGATAGACCTTAAGCATCTAAGTCTCAATGTCTGGTGAGATCCTAAATAAGTTAAGGCAAAAATTTCCAGAATCTGAGCAACCTGACCCTTTTGTTGTTAAATTTGGATTTCTTTGGCAGATGCTAATATGCATTTTAAGATGCTAAGAACAAATATACTTTATTACTCGAATCTTTTGAAAATCCTCAAAACTAAAATGACATAGAAAAACATGCATTCATAGTAACTATGGCATATTCAAATCATATTCTCTTGATGGCTTAGTTAAGGGTTTGGTTTTGTTTTGGCTTGGTTCATTCTAGATAAAATTGTCATTAAGAATTTTAAGGCCCATAACATTATGGAATATATAGCTCTTCCCATGACTTTGTAACATCAAAGGGAAAAAGAAGTACAACTTTTTGTGCTAATAAAATGCTAATGAACATAATATACACATCCCTCCCAAAGGAAGCAGTGGTAGAAATTCAGGACTGTATTTTCAGGTAATGCAAAATAGTGGTTCTCAGTTGAGGCTTCTGAAGTCTGATAAAGAAAAAATTCTGCTTTATTAACGACAGTTTTATGGTGTATGTTTGTTCTGACTGAAGATCTTGCATAGTGAGTTATGTCAGAGAAGCAGCTGGCTAGTAAAACTTGCTAGAAGGCTGTTCGAAAATACTAGAAATGAGAAAACATGAAAGGCCTAATTCTGCTTTATTAACGACAGTTTTATGGTGTATGTTTGTTCTGACTGAAGATCTTGCATAGTGAGTTATGTCAGAGAAGCAGCTGGCTAGTAAAACTTGCTAGAAGGCTGTTCGAAAATACTAGAAATGAGAAAACATGAAAGGCCTATAAAGATCTTCTCATGCAACAAAGAACACTAACAGGCTCTAGCAAAACCATATTACAGCACCTGGAAAGGAAATATATGTAGGAGGAAGGCAAAATTATCCTTTTCTGATCTACATGTTTTAACTGTATGTTACTGCTGCTCTTGTCTTTGGGAAGGGGACTCAACTGACCATGGAGCCAAGTAAGTAATCTTTATACATTAACATTTTCTGAGTTGTTACTGTTTGGATTTTCATTTTCTTTTCCTTTTTTTCCCTCCTAAAATTCAGGCAGCCACTCTCCCATGCTTTAGAGTCACTAATTTAAACTTTCTATGTGTAACAGGTTTATATGCAATTAGACAATTTAAGTGTAAAACCCATGCTGATCCCTTTTCTCAGGAGCTGCCAAAGAATCTGGGCTCCACAAGGGCAAGTCCTGTCTCCTGTTGTGCTCAATTTCTTTGGCACCTAACATTTAACCACTTAGGCATTTTCATAAGCTTTTCATAGTAATTGTTACATTTTAGAGTCATGCTTGAACAGTCTAAAGGAAAATAAAATTTCTTTGGAGGCTGACATTTCAGTTCCTGAGATTGTTCTGTCACAGTTAGAAAGACAGCCCTGAGAGAATAGAAGGATAATGTACAAAACCATTAAATGGATTCTTATGCAACATTTCTGTGCTAGATTCAACTTACTAAACTGTTTAGAGTTTGGGTTAAACAGAATAGGTCAAAGGAAGTCAATGAATGTTAAATTCCTGTTTGGCATCTGTTTAGTGTAGGTGTTGGCAAGAATGGAGTTATGCTTGTTTTACTAGTAGACCCAACCCATGAAGTTATGGCAGAGTACTACTTGACTTTCACCTCAGTTCCTCAGTATTGGGGTATGGGTAGTGGGAAAAGAGAGTAAAATCAAAGCCCCTTGATCAAACTTTGAAAAAATACTGTGATGAACCAAACATTAGACCTGAGGGCACTCTTGACCAGACTGCAAGGCAGATGCCATGCAAAATTCAAAGCCTAATGCACCTCTCTTTAGCAAAGAGATTCATCAGATATCAATGTCTGATCTTTGATAATCAATGTCAAATTGGACATATACATGATTTTTGGTATGTCTGATAGCCTTTCATAAGATAAGCTCTTTTTGGCAAGGAAACATGCTAGAAGATTCCCTTCAGTTTCATGTTTTTATTAGAATTTGTGTTGCTAATCTTGCCCTGAGATTGGTATATGGAATCACCACAGTTTCTCCACCTATGACCTGAGGGCAAAGATATTTTATTTTTAAAAAAACTCAAACTATCATAATGATTTGTGGGC
>NW_008609246.1:0-9808 GCF_000691845.1 Merops nubicus
GTGTCCAGCTCTGGAGCCCCTAGCACAGGAAGGACGTGGTGCTGTTGGAATGTTTCCAGAGGAGAGCCAAAAAAATGTTCAGAGGGCTGAAGGAGCTCTCCTATGAAGACAGGCTGAGGGAGTTGGGGTTGTTCAGCCTGGGTGTTCAGCCTGGATAAGAGAAGGCTCCAGGAGGACCTTATAGTGAACTTCCAGTACCTGAAAGGGGCCTACAAGAAAGCAGGAGAGGGTCTATTCACAAGGGTTTGTAGTGACAGGACAAGGGGTAATGGCTTTAACCTAAAGGAGTAATGGCTTGAAGCTAGAACAGGGTAGATGTAGGTTAGACATTAGGAAAATGTTCTTTAATCTAAGGGTGATAGATCACCTGAACAGGTTGCCCCGAGAGGTGGTGGAGGCCCCCATCCCTGGAGACATTCAAGGCCAGGCTTGATGAGGCTCTAAGCAGCTTGACCTAGTTGGAGATGTCCCTGCTTATTGCAGGGGGGTTGGACTAGATGGCCTTTAGAGGTCCCTTCCAGCCCAAACATTCTATGAAAAGCACTGTCCTAGAACAAAGTAGATGTAGACAAACGACACAGGCAAAGTACAGAGTTTTCATGGGGAGGGAAGGAGATAAGAGAATCATTCTGCTTTAGCTTTCATTTTAATGTTTGGCTGTGAAGACTTGGAGAAGATTGGCTGTTTTTTACCAAAAGTATCAAAGGATACATATGCTCTTAGTCAGAGAGCACCCACAGGGGTTACTGTGGAGCCAGGGCTTGATGGAATACAAGTCAGTCAGTGTTCTTATATAGTTCTATTATTTGAGTTGTTCACAGTAATAGCTATACAACACTCCTGCCTAGCATCTTCTTTAAATAAAGCCTTCTTTTCCATCATCTCAAACAAAGTAATTCAGACTGGTTCCTTGTCTCCTGGAAGGCTGATGCTTTCATTTCCTAAGAATCCCTTGTCTTTTCCCAGGTAAATGAACGCATACTGCTGCACCAATAAGTATCACTCTGTTATCACTAATTCTTCATTTATCCTCCTGAAAGTAATCTGTGAACTCATGATGACACCCCATCCTGTCAGGAATGACCCAGCAGCTTGTACACACAGTATATCTTAGATGCCTCATAACCATGCATCTTTCAGCTCCATTTGCTAAAATGGAACTTCAAACCAATAGGTTAAAGATTTCAGAATTTCACAACTAGCTAAATTCTGTTTTCTTCTCATCATGGCCATAGCCAGATTTTGATACCTGTGTCAGCAAAATCACACTGCACTGTTGTGTTTCTGCACTGGTGCAAGCATTTCAGTAACAATGAAACCTCAAGAAAATCAGCACTACCTCAGGTATTGTGACAATTTTAGTAATTGGTTTTCCAGGTTTTTGGCTGAAAAAGCAGCTTGAAGTAAGACTAGGATTCACAGGAACACATATGAAAAGCCTGGTACCTTTTATGAGAGTCTCATAGTGCTTTTACATGTTACTACTGAACTAAAATGTAACAGCTAACAGCTGTAGAAACAGAATTGTTCTACCACTCCTTCCTTCCTTGCCTTCAAACTCTCCTCCTCCCATAATACAAGCATTTGCAACCCTGTGAGCTGGATCAGAGAGCCAACTCCACCAAAAAGCAGCCCTATCCTTCCTTGAAAATTACTTTTCCTGCCTCTTTTATCTCTGTTTCTTGAATTACCTCACTCTAGGGGTCAAGTACTGAAAACTAAGGGAGTCTTCTGCTGACCACTTGCCTGGCATAGAAGGATACTATCATCAACAGGCAAACCAACAGCCAAAGTCCTCCCTCCACTCTTGAATCGTACACCAGAGATCCAAGGTGCCAAACCACTGGAGGGAGGAATAAGTTAATGCACTCACGACACAGGACATAGTGAAGAAGGGAGCAAGTCGATTCCACAACCAGGCCACTGGGGAAGGAAGGACCCAGGCAATCAGCTCGATCCAAATCACACAGTAACTGCCAGGAAAGAGATTCACGATCTTCCTGTGCCGTCTGGGAAACTCCACTCCCTATGAAGAGTCAGGGAGCCCTTTCAATGGCCAGAATCCCCACACAGCACATGCACTGTGTACACAAGCCTCCCAACTCCACTGCAGGCAGAGTCAGCTCTTCTAGAGGTGGCTTCTTGCCCCACCTCCAGCTTAATGTGGAAGGTGGGGGCACCTGGTGGTGATCTCCTAATCAGTTCCCACCCAAGGCTGGCCAGACCCTGGGTGAAAACGAGTCAGGAGGGTCTTTCTTGCCTGGTTGTGGACATCATCCATATGCCAACCCTAATTCAGGGCTGGGGGTTTAACGCCAGCACTTCAGGGAGAGAACAGAATGGTTTCCACTCCCCTCCTCCCCCCCTTTTCCTCCAACCACATACTTCTTACATTAGGGTTAATTGCTGCCAAACCTGCAATGCCTAAATTACCATTTTCACAGCTCTCCTGCAGAGTTTGTGAGGCAGCTCAGGACTACAGCTGCAGCACCCAGAGCAGTAACAAACTTGATGACTGAGCTCGCTTGCCTACTGATTACTCAAGTGCAGAGAGCCCCAAAATACACCTAAACTGAAGCACCTACCAGCCTGGGTGCTGTAACACAGCACAAGAGTCACACCTGCGTACCATGCACTTCCCCCAGCAAGAATGCATCTGCTAGATTTAGTACATGTAACATATGGAGGGCACCCTCAAATCTCATTGAAAAAGCAAGGGACAAATCAATTATGCTAAAATAATCCCTGAACTCCAGGTCAAACCTGACAGGAGAGGAAATGACAGAGTTCAGTCACACAGACAACCGTGACGTATTTCCTTTCTCAGTGTTAAGCAACTCAAACTAGAAACACAGAGATGACATTAACTTTTTAGATGCTCAGCTTCAGTAGTGCAGGAGGATCCCAGGTGGTCTGAGTACCTGCAGTGCACACAGGTCTTGGGTCTGCAACATCTTTGACCACAAAAGCAAGATGCACAGGCAGGAATCCTTCCAACACTTAGGGACCTCTTCAACAACTAGTTAGGGGTGGTTACTGCTGTTTATTCAGCTATCTTATACAGGTTGTATGGCTTTATGTCAGGAATAGTGCTGAAAAATTGCCATTCTGCATCCATCAAAGATCAAAGAAAGTTCTGCAGACCATATTCAGATAAAACCATTCTGAAATGAATGACAGGCATTAAAAAAATAACTTGTTTGGCTAGAGACATTTATTGTACACTGAAGGATGTACAGAAATCACTGTGTGTACAAACTAGGATATATGGACAAGTGGTAGAAGTGTGGATAGCAGCACCCACAAACTATTATTTCCTAAATCTCAGCCACCACAACATTAAATATTCCTTTTTGATAAGATCTCCTAGCCCTATCTAAAGGACAGGAACACTCCTTGTTATCGTACCAGGTCTACCCCCACACCAGCATTAGTGCTGCTGTCCACTCTGCCCAGTATCAAAAAGCACCTCAGCCTCAGGATGGGGAATTAGCTGTGGGAGCTGGTAGCACAACCAATTATAGAATCATAGAATCCTTTAGGTTGGAAGAGACAAGATCATCAAGTCCAACAATTAAGCCATTAGGGCTCTAAAGTCCTCTGCTAAAACAGAACAGAATCTGTCAGGGTTGGAAGGGACCTCAAGGATCACCCAGTTCCAACCCCTCTGCCATGAGCAGGGACACCTCCCACTAGATCAGGCTGCCCAGAGCCTCATCCAGCCTGGCCTTAAAGACCCCCAGGGATGGGGCCTCAACCACCTCCCTGGGCAACCCATTCCAGGGTCTCACCACTCTCATGGGGAAGAACTTCTTCCTCATGTCCAGCCTGAATCTGCCCACTTCCAGCTTTGCCCCATTCCCCCTAGTCCTGTCATTACCCGATAGCCTAAAAAGTCCCTCCCCAGCTTTCTTGTAGGCCCCCCCACCCCGTCAGCCTCCTGGACACCAAGACACTATGGAAAATGTGCAGATGGGTCACACAGAAGACCATGGCAGGTTTTCCAAGGGACTAAATGTCTTTGTACACAAGGCTGAGGTTATCTACCATGAAACTCAAGTTTTCCCCAGAGCAAGCCAGAACACTGGGGTGGTCTGCTCAGACTTTAAGGTTCCTCATACTAAACACAAGCTTAAACACACCCTCCCATGATGTACTTTCTTCTAAGCACCATTGTAACAGGAACAGAAGGAGGTTGTTGTGTTTTGCCTGGAAGAGCTTGTCCATGCAGCAGTGGTGTATGAACTGTGCTAGCAGAGTGCTCAGGGCCAAGCACAAGCTATGCTTAGAAAGACAATGAGAACAGTAGCTATCCTTGACAATTTTGTACTTGCCCACATTTGCCTGGACTTTCTTCAATCAGTGCTCCCTAGCACTACAGGCATTCTCCCAGGAAATGTCAAGTTTCTGCTATTCTACTACAAACCACAGAGGCATCAGATTTCTTAACAAAAGGTATCTCTCTAGAATGGGTGACAAAAAAAACCAAACCAAAACCCACCCAAACCAACAAACCCCACAATCACTCCAGCTTCCTGTAATACATTCCTACTGCCTCAGAGGCATACAAAGAACATGATCACATCCCATTGCAGGGGCATGTTCCAAAGCCAGGCCTAGAACTGTGCCGAATTATCATTTGCCATGGCATTCTTCCGAGGGCACAAGAGGAGAATGCCCTGCTGGCTGCATTTGTCGGTGCTTGTCTCAGCACTCACCCAGGCACTTGGCTCCAAGGGCTTCATGAAAAAGTCTTTTGTTGCTGAGATTCTGCAAAGTTACACTCCAGCAAGTAAACAGCTTCTCCAGAGCCAGGGAGCTAAAACATTTCCCCAGCAATTCTCTTCCAAAAGGCACACATGACCCAGACACCAAGCCCAGCAGATGGGGAGCTGTATCTTAGTAAGAACATTTTCCTTTCTGTAATCTACCAATGGGAGCCCAGCAGCAGAAAATCCCAGCTCTCTAAAAATCAAAGACCAATGTGACTTAAAAGTTCACCAAGACAGGCAAGCACATGTAACAAAAGCTGTTCAGGATTAGATAGAGCACACAGAACAAGTAATACCAGCATCCCAGGAGCAGCCTTCTCCAAGGATTGCCTGGAAAATTAAGGAATGCTGCAAGAAAAAAAATCTTTCAGCCAAAGCAGCTTTCCAGAACAAATTGGCATGAAGCAGGAGAGTAGCAGCAAAGTCCTCAGGTAATTTGACTGGCATTGCATGGGATAGATGGACTTTTGCTAAAAGATGAGCTCTCCCCCACTTTTGAGGGGGACAGCTATACCCTGTAAGGCTTCAAACAAAAAAAGGAATCTTGCACTTCAATACTTATTCAGGGCATTACACTTTGGTTGGGAGAAGAGGCTGTTAACATCACTTTAACAAGGACTAAGTGTATGTCGGTACATATGATGCAATGGTGGGCCCTCACCATGGTTGACTACTTCTCAATAAGGTTTATTCCACCTGAGAAACAAGATACATGGTGACCCCATTCTTGCATCATTGCCCTGCTCCTACACACTGCCACTGGCCTCATTTTCCACACCCAGCACTTCACCATCCTTCCATCCACAACACCCTGCCATGACTAGCTTCCTTCCTCCCCCCCTCACCAGGCCCTCACCTAGGCCAGACTGCTTGCTGTGGCCAGACCATTTAAGTACTAATGGGACTGAAAGGTAAAAAAGTCTGTTAAAAGACAGACTGATGGACAAAAGCTATTCTTCTCAGGCTTCCATGCTAGACTCTTCACTACAGCCTCTGAACAACCATCATTCAGCTTGTGTTTGCTATTTGCCCCGCTGCTTTGAGGAAACCCAGCTAGATTGTCAGCAGCTGGGAGAGAACATCTCCCTGCTGCCAGGACTAAGAACATCACTAACAACTTCAACACCTACTCAAACCATCATCTTGAAATTATAATTACTGATAGTCATAACTAAACCTGTGTGAAACATTCCCACCACATGTTCCTTTCAAGATAAAGGTTTCTTTTGCGAACTTAAAGAAAGCTCCCCGATAGTGATTTGGGCCACTCTCCAGCACAGTCTAAATGGATATAAGCAATCAGCTGATGTAACTATTTCAAGAACTGGCCATTGGTTTTTTGTAGATCTGACTACAGGAAAAAATAATTTCAAAAGCTGGCTGAACAGTAGTCAACACACCAACGAACGATAAACTTACCAGCTTTACCAAAACAAACGCTCAGCACAAATCTGTATCCACTGAACTGAGATTTATTCGCAAGGCATAATGATGACCTGGCAGAACCTACCAGGTGTAGCACAGGAGGAATAGTCCAGAAAACAGACAGGTTTGCTTTTGCTTTGTCTGCTGCCCTATTATTCTTTCATGGAGTAGCTTCAGAGTGCCACAGGATGAGCAGATTCTCCAATCTGAGGGAGACACTCAGGGCACATATTCTGACAGGAAGTCAGATATCCTCAGCTCTGAAAGAACAGCAAGGAAGCACTTGAGAGCCCTCAGACAGATCTCCCAATCCATCTGGTCAACAATTAATATTAACTACAAGAAGTATGCATATAATACAAGCATGGAATGGAAAGGTTTAAAAGAGAATTCTGCCCACTGTAATAAAGATTAAGAGCTAGCTGGGTTTCTAGATGGATGACACCTTCCATTTCAGACACGCAGAATGCTTGGTAGTTTTAAACTCACAATATAGCTATGTGAGCTGCTGCACGTATGTATGTGTATATACAGGCACACATGTGAATCAAAGTGAATATGAAGTACCAGAATGCAGAGGTGTGACTTCAGCCTCTTGTAACTAATGTAATACTGAAGAGTCACTTGCTCTTTCCTTTACACTGCACACATTGGAAACATCTGAATTTTGCTTCAGTGAAGTGTGTCTGGAGGGTGAAAAGGGTGGGTTTTAAAGTTCGTTCTGTTTCTACAAAGGGAAAGACAGCTTTGGGAGAATACACAGGACGTTTCACCAAGAAAGGCTAGTGCTTAACTTTGCTCCTCACTGTGTATTATTTGCTCATACTCACGGATGCAAGAAATGCAACAATCAGTGCAAGCTGCTTCAGCGGGGTTTATGCACTCCTACTTTATTCAAACCCCTGAACACCTTCCTCCCCGAAGTAATCTCAAAGACAAAAGGAATTATCCTCTTATCCCCGGTGCAGCTTGCAGAGCACTGAACAGGAGGATTATGAAGAAGCCCCGGGACACGCTCCTCCAGACACACTTCTGCCGTTCAGGCCGGTTCATTGTGAACTTCAGCTGAATTACTGCAGGGAAAGGACAGACTGCATACCCAGCAGATCTGTCCTTTACAAAGTGCCTGAAGCAATGCAAAACCAGCAAACATCGCCTTCCTCGAAAACACAGACTTTTCCGGAATTCACAGAGGTTACACCCTGGCAGTCTGAAAGTTTGATTTCCCTCCATTGTACAGTGGAGTAGGGCAGCTGTAAAGTAATTAGGAAGCAACAATGAGTTTACGGGCTTTATATTAAATAAAGTAGATTTTTAAAAAGTTTTTAGAGACATGTTTCTTTTAATTTCCCATTTAAAATTCTGTATTAGAACTCCACTACGTACAAACTGGACATACTACCAGTATGGCTCTGCACAAACAACACAAAAATGTCAGAATTCTAGGGGCTACAGTACTATCTTAACAGGTAGCAAAACGCTACATCAGCATTAGCAGCACAGCTCCACATTCATTTCCTTTATCCAAACTCATTCAGTTCAAAACTGAGAAAACAATAAAGTTAAGACAAATCAAGAAGTTTTTATTTTACTTCAAAAATTAAGAAAAGATGCAAATAGAGTGCCACAGCTCTGAAAATAACAAGGAACAGTGAAAACAAAAAAAACAGGCAGGTCCATTCCTCAACTGAAAAGACATATTTTGTGCATTTGTTTTGCCTTGAATATAAAGAAAGCAAGTTTTTATTCGAATTTCCCCTGGCATTTAAACAGTTTCAACTGTATTTCTATCATGATATTCTGTTTTCTGGTTAAAGTCAATGATTTTAAACTGCCCTAATCACAAGGCAGGCTGACCCCCACCACGGCTGCTGTCATGCTGCTCTCCCTCATCATTCCTGGCAAGAAGTTTCTGTTCTCTTCCCCTACTAAAGCCAGCCTCAGTTAGTCTGTCCCCAGGCTGAAAAACTACAAACAAATTTCACACTGAAAAGTCACCACAGAACAGATACAGCGACAGTATCTGAGCAGGGACCTCCACCCTTACATGTGCACAAATTCTCATCTCTGCCTAACTCAAGTTAAACCCAGCTGTCATTTTCCAAAAGTAAAAATCATGATGATTAAAACAGAGCTGAAACTAAAACTGACAGTCCCGTTACACATGAATGAGTATAACAAAAGAACATCCATACTGAATCAAGCCAGGTATCTACCTATTCCAGCATCCAGTCCAGAAGGACACTCCACTGTATTCCACCTCCCCCTTGATATCTGGGGATGTAATTCAGAGGCCACACTGAACTTCAGTCTTAGGTACTACTACCAAACAGATACAGACATATTCCTGAAAAGAAAACGCACCAGTTCCATAAAATGCCTGCCAAAATAATGTGACTCCACACAGCAGGAGCAGGACCTGGACAGTACACATAGCCTGAGGAAGCAAGAACTATCTTCCAGTGAGAGCAACAAATCTTCTGAAAAGAAAGAGAATGCATCCAAGCACTGTTCCAAATCAGAACTTAATAAGATGGGTTCAATTTTCATAAAGGAAGAAAAAAAATAAAGGTTAGTTTTAGTCAAAATACATACATTCTCTGGGAAATGTCTGCAAGTCAGATAAGTAGAAAAGGTGAAATCTTCTGTATAAACCTGTGCCAGCCTAAGCTGCAGCAGCTGCATCCCTCTCACCACATTCTTACCTTCTCTCAAACATTCTCACTCATGCAACCACACAGTGTGCCGCTTCAGACAGCTAAGTCAGCTGAAAGCTAACCTATGAAAAAAAGCCTTTTTTCTTGGCAAAATTAACTCCCTGTGCTGACTTACAGCTCAGTCACACAGGCAGAGGAACGCATGGCTAGAGCCATAAACTATGCAGGTTCAAGCTGCAGCAGAACTGCAGCAGGGACAAACTTCTAACCAACACCATAAATTTAGAAGTACACTGCAAACAACAGCATGGCATTAAATGCAATTCCAGCCTGCAGCAAGAGCAATAAATCATGCCCTTTAGGCAGTCACCATAGTATCCACAGCAATGTATTGGGACAGTCTGATGGGCTACTTGACAAGTTAGGTTTCACATCTCTCCTTCCCTCTGAGTTTGTTTGACTACAGAGAATAAGAACACCAGGCTGCCACTCCACACGTGCCTATTTCCAGAGTGAAAGCTGAACACAGTACTGAGACTTTGGGGCGGTATATTGCTTTCCCTTTTCCGAAATCCAGCAGAGGTCCTCAGTCTCTGACCGACCACAACACCGGCACTGCGTTGGAACGCAGCACTCTTTCTAAAGGGAGCCTCCTGAAAGCCAAGAATACCTGCTATGAAACAGTTACACACACCAAGCTTTTTAGCACAGTCTCGCACAGCAGCTTAGTTACAGCCTTTTAACTGACTCTCGCACCTTTCCTGGAAAACTTCCTAAACATAAAGGGCACAAGAAGCAGCCTCACTGGGCCATACTGTACCTACCCACGCGGAGAAGCCGACTCCTCTCCAGCTACAGAGCCACAGCTTAGGCCGCGTCCGAGAAGACCCTCACCCGCCATCCCGGGCGGACAGACCTGCGCCAACTCAAGTGCTTTCGGCAGAGCCGAGCCCC
>NW_008609247.1:0-3984 GCF_000691845.1 Merops nubicus
CCACTGCTCCACTTCTCCACTGCTCCACTGCTCCACTCGAACTCAATGTCTTTGGAGCAGTGAGACTCAGCAGAGCCGGGAGTGTGGAAGCGAGGAGCTGCCTTTTGGGGAGGGGGACGCTTGGGAGCATTACGTCTGGGGGGGCTCAGAGTGAGGACATGCAGATTTCTTTCTTGCTTTGATCATACATAATTTAAATATTCAAACTACTCTGGAATTCACTGAATTATACATGAATTGCACAGGCAGCAGTTTTGTAACTCCTGAAAGGCGTTAGGTATTTTTTTTTCCCCCTCTCCCTTCAAAACCTTGTCTAACCTTACATTTTTTTTAAAAAATTTTTAAAAATCCAAATCAGTCACATCCCAAATCTCCCTGAGAACAGTGCCCACACCAGCTGATACTTCCACAGAATTAGTGAGTGATTTGGTGATCATGGTTTGCTGTTAGCTGTAACTTCATGCATTTTACAGCTGCATTTAGGGTGAGGCTGGCACAGTGAGGAAGCTCCTTGGAGCTCTACCTCCCCAGCAGGGTGCTCCAGCACCAGCCAGGGCAGCATCCCCAGCTCTGGATCCCCCTCCAGTGACAGGGCTGCACCCCGAGCATGCCCTGGCACACTGACCCTCTGCCTTTGAGCTTGTTTTGGGACACAAAGCTCGTGGAGCACTGGCCATGTGGTCGTGCAAGAGGCTGAGCACCAGGGCTGGGTATCCAAGAGGGGGCTGAGTCCCTGTGCTGGCTGGTGAGGCCAGAGAGCAGACTCCAAACCAAGGAGGTCCTGTCCCAGCCGGTGACCACGGAAACAAACCCCCTCCTGCTCCAGGAGCCACACCAGGGTCGGGTGAGCTGATCCCAGGGCTGGGCGTGGGTTAATTTCTGACCATACCAGTAGGGAAACCACGGCTGCCTAAAAGCACTCGCGGGCAGAAGCATTTAGGATGGACTCACAGGGCTGCCGTGGCTCTGGCTGGTTCTTCACACTTCACTGAGAGCCATGAATGGCTCCAAAGTCACACTGCTGCCCCCGCTGCCCCCAGCCGCCCCCCCCACTGCAGCCCTTCGCTGGGCAGGAGCCCTCAGACGGCAGCTTGGCGCTAGCCAAGCGTCCAGATGTTTCAGGGAGGGACTGAACACCACCAGATGTTGCTCTGCAGATGGCTGTGAGCATGCTGCATGGCTGGCAGCACGGGCTCAGCAGAGCCACGAGTGCCACTGCCAGGCAGGGAGGGCCCCAGGGTCCCACCAGCAGCGGGTCCAGCCAGCGGCTTCTCCTCCAGCCCAGAGATGGAGACAGCAGTGCTGCTTGGAAAGCCACCCAGGGGCTGGTGAGAACGAGACTACAGAGAGCTTCTCCCCTTTCCCAGGAGGTGCTGAGGGGCAGACACTGGACCAGACATCGGTTTTTCTCCAGCACCTTGTTTTGCTCTCACAGGTCCCACCCTGCGCATCCCCTCGCTGTGCAGCTGCTTCCCGGGAGTCTCGTGGGAAGGGGCAACAGGTCCTGCCCAGCTGGGACTGCACTGGGACACGTTTGCTGGCTGGGGAAGCACGAGGTGTACAGCACGGCGAGCCAAACCCTGCCCTGTCTCTACCAGGTTTGAGACACTGGGTAAAGCCTGGCTGAGAAACACTCTCCTTCCTGGGCCGCACTGGGAGCGTGCCCTCTTGTTTCTGTCAGACCCAGTAACGAACCTCCCAGGCAGGGATGAAGCCAGGCAGGGATGAAGCCAGGCAGCACAGGAGTCTTGTTTCCAGGGAGAACAATTTCCAGCCTCAGAAAGCTCTCTGGGGAGCAAGTGAGAGCCTGGAAGAGAGGCAGGGCTACGCACAGCTCTGTTTGCAGTCTCTCCCTAGTTAGCTCACTCTTCATTATCCTTTTCTACCCTTTTAATTTCTCTCTAAACTCAACCAGCTATTGCTGTTCAAACTGAAATAATTAATTGGAACAAAATTGCCACTGTAGGAGAAAAGAATGATTAAACCCATCCAGCGGACAATGGGGCAATCATAGCCTAAGCATCTAATTACAGGGTTAGAGAGTGTGGATGTGGGGATAATAACAGAGCCTTTTGTGAACTGGATGAGCTGGGAGGAGGGTCTGCGCTTGACTTCACTCCAGGTTTAGTGCATGATTCCTGGAGTCAAGAGAGAAATGCAGGAGTACAAGACCATTAGGGACTGAAAACCCACAAAGGTCTGCTGGAGAAACAAGAGCAGGGGGAAGCACAAACACCTCCCCACACAGCTCCACATCTGCCAGGCCCATGGGGGATGCTCAAGGTGTGAGCCCTTGTGGGATGCCCGGGGAGATGGGGCACCAAGACCCTCACTGGTCAGAACACAAGCGATGGGATGCTCAGCTGAGGAAACTGCTGAAGCACATGGCACACGTGTGTGCATGCAGCTATCCACGTACAGCCACCCGTGAGCAGGTACCACCAGGAATCACACCATCGGGAGCTCCAGGTGAGGGAGAGCAGCCCACGACCTTCACCAGGGTGTGTGCTAAAAGCACACTCTCTCCCAGACCTGGGGGCATCTCCCCAAACTGCACAGCCTCAGGGGAGTAAGGCTGCAGAGGCTCCCTGGGAGCCATGCACAGGAGAGGGGGCTTTGCCCTCCTGCTAACACAGCCTTGGATGCATCCCTGCGATCCCATCGGGTGACAGCCAGGAGACTCATCACCAGCAGGCTCCCAGGCTCCCCAGGCAGCTTTGCCTTTCTTCATTTATGGGTTTTGTCAGCGTTTGCATCACACCTGGTTTGTATCCCACCAGCAAAGACTCGTATTCCTAGTGATACTGCTGCTCAGGAAGCGTGGTTTGGGTGAACCAGGACCTGCAAGGTGCATGGTGGGACCACAGCAGCTGGAGATGCTCTGACACGAGAGGACAGTGAGGAAGGAACAAGAGCTGTGGGCTGTTCTCTGCTGTCTCTGCAGAAACGGGCACTCACTGGGCTGGGAGACCTCCCCACAGAGCAGCTGGACAAGTGCTGGGGCAGGGGAGCAGGAGGCTGGAATTAGATGATCTTTAAGGTCCCTTCCAACCCAAGCTATTCTATGATTCAATAATGGGACTGACACATGGGACAAGGAACAAACAGAGCCACCAAAGAAGGGGATGGGAACTCCTGTGACACTTCGTGGGTGACAGACACACGCCAGAGTCCTGGTCTGTGGGGACACCTGAGCCCCCCCCAACACCCCCACGTTTCACAGCCCTGCCTCAGCCAGCACATCAGCTGCAGAGCCAGCTCACCTCCTCCCACGCCTGATGGAACGTGGGGCAGTGGAGCATTCAACAAGCCACCTTACTGGCCCAAAGTGAATGCCACCAACCACCTCACGGTGGCCAGAGCAGCAGGAAAAACAAAGAGAAACCCCTTGTCTGGCACTGCTGCACCCTGCCAGGCTCCCACGGGAGCTCAGTGACCAACGTGGCCCCCCCACACCCCCGACCCCTTCCTGCCCTCCCCACTCACATTAAAGCACATTTAGCAGCCAATCAGGGACCTGTGACTTCCCTTAATAAAGACATTTTTCATCTCCCCAGTCTCAATGAGAGCGAGTTTAAAGTGGTGTGAAATTGCAAACGGTCATGGTGTGCTAGTGGCAGAGGCTTCCTCAGGGATCCCAGCAAATGGAGTTCCAGCTGCCCAAAGCTTATAAATCTTGAGCAACTCAGTCACTTTGAGTAATAGTTCATTTTCTGATTTAATTTTGACTGTGACCAGAGCTTCAAAAAGACATTTTCAGCAATGGGCTTGTCCCAGGGGGAAGGGACTCAGTCCCAGGAACTAAACGTAGATTAAAGGAGGCTCCACCCTGGTTTAAGGCTGGAGCTTGGGGCAAGACCACTTCAGGAAGGTTTCACTTCAGGAAGGTTTCACTTCATGCCGAGTTCCCCAGTGCCTTCCAGGCAGGGCTGGGGAGGGGGACAGGGGAATCCTCTTCACCAGGACCCAAGCACCCTGCTCTGA
>NW_008609248.1:0-260 GCF_000691845.1 Merops nubicus
GGATCACCAAGTCCAACCTTCACCCCTATGTTTGCCTAACAACTAGACTATAGCCTCAAGTGCTGCATCTACCCATTTTTTTGACATCTCCAGGGATGGCAAGAGGGAGGTGGTCGCTGCCCCATCCCTGGAACCATCGTCAGGTGAGGCTGGCTGGGGCTCTGAGTGCCCTGCTCTAGCTGCAGATGTCCCTGCTCCCTGCAGGGGGTTGGACTGGATGGCCCTGAAAGGGCCCCTCCCACCCAGACTAGTCCATGACC
>NW_008609248.1:306-659 GCF_000691845.1 Merops nubicus
TGCCTGCAGCCAGACTTCTACTGGAGTGGTCAGGACAGCCAGCTCAGGGACAGCATGCTGCTCCACGAGGGCGAGGCTCCACACCCCCGCTTGCTGTTCCCCACTCCAACTTAAAACCTTAACCCTGCAGAGCGCTGGGTGGATGGTACTGCCACGCTGCCCCACAGGATGGAGGAGTGGGTGAGGTTTGTGCCTGCAGGGTGCTGCAGTGTCCAGGGCCCTATGGAAAGCAGGCAGTGAGCAGAGCAAGGGCAAAGGCCTCTCAGGACCAGCGTTGGCTCTGCCTGGGGAGGTGGATCCACCTCCATCAGTTCTTCCTCATCAGGTAGATCCACCTCCATTGGCTCCTCCCA
>NW_008609248.1:823-2328 GCF_000691845.1 Merops nubicus
GGGCGTTGGGGGCGGGGCAAGAAGCCCCTTCTAGAAGAGCTGACTCCCCTCCCAGTGGGGCTGGGAGCTGTGCTCATGTAACGTGGGTGCTGTAGGGGGGTTCTGGCTCTGGGAAGGGCTCCCTGGCTCTCAACGGCAAGTGGAGCTCCAAGGATGGCAGGGCCAGGACACAAAGGTGTCTCTGAAGCCAGCTTCATGCCCTTCATGTCCCCTGTGGTGGGCAAGGGCATTGACTTGTCCCTCCCTCCGGCTGTGTGGCAGTTTGGCTCTCTGGGGTGTGATGTGGCAGTGGAGGGAGCAGTTTGGCTGCTTCTCTGCCTGTCGATGAGGGGATCTCATATTGGGCAGGCGGTCAGCAGAAGAGCAGTGAAGCCTCCAGACATCCTGTGGGTGGGAAGAGGGGCAGAGAGCGAGCTTGTCGCTGGGCAGTGGGCAGTGGGTGGGTTGCCTGCTCCTGCTGTCACCTCCTCTCCCAAATTTCCTTCCCTGATGGTCACTCATGTAGCTTGCCCTAGAGATCGGTGGGTAACAACTGGAGGAGGAGGGCTGGGGAAAGATTGAAGCACATGATGGAAACACCGCCATCAAATTGCTATGGCTCCGCCCTGGGAGAGAGCTGTAAAACTTATGTCTTCTCTGCTTCTCCTGCCTCTCCAAAGACCTCATACTGCTACTGGCTGATCTCACAGCCTCTCACAGAAGGTCCACACCGGTCTGCAAAGCTCCATCTTTCAGCAGGGCGGGGGAGGGCAAGGCAGGGCAAGCTCTTAGAAAAAGTCCCTTGCCAGCTTTCTTGTAGAACCCTTCAGATACTGGAAGGCTGCAATGAGGTCTCCCCAGAGCATCCTTCTCCAGGCTGAACAACCTCAACTTCCTCAGCCTGTCCTTGTAGGAGAGGCATTCCAGCCCTTGGATCATCCTCGTGGCCCTCCTCTGGGCCCTCTCCACCGGCTCCATGTCCCTCTTGTCTTCCGAGAAGCTCACCACGAGCCGGCAGTGCGCTCATGCCGCCGGGAAGGCCGACGGTATCCCAGGATGCATCAAGGGGAGTGTGGCCAGCAGATCAAGAGAGGTGATTCTCCTCCTTTCCTCAGCTCTTGTGAGACCCCACTAAAGAACTGCGTCCAGTTCTGGTGTCCCCACTGTGGGTCCCTCCCAACCTAAGCCATTATATGATTCTATGGTTCTTGTGCTGGGGGCTCCAGAGCTGGAAGCAGTACCCCAGGTGGTGAGTCCTGAGAATGGAGCAGAGGGGGAGAATCATCTACCTCAACCTGCTGGCCATGCTTTTTTCAATGCAGCCCAGGACATGGTTTTTTTCAGGGCTGCACTCACACCTTGTTGGCTCATGCTCAAGACATCCAAGGTCAGGCTTGATGAGTCTCTGCGCAGACTGACCTAGTTAGAGATGTCCCTGTTTATTGCAGAGGCATTGGACTAGAATCATAGAATCCTTTAGGAATCATCACGTCCAACCACGAAGCCAACACTACTAAGTCCTCTGC
>NW_008609249.1:0-9149 GCF_000691845.1 Merops nubicus
TATGTGTGTATATATATATTTAAAAAATAATAAAAAATATATATCTTTATATATATATGACTATTCCCAAGCTCAGCTTCACCAGAACTGCTGGGCCCTTGTGTCCTTTGCCTGACACCTTTAAATATTACGCAGCCCTACTCAGCCCCACACTGGATCCTAGCTGCCAGCTTCTATCCTAATTGTCAACTAAAATGTTCTAATTATATAAACCTATGCCATATACTGATTAGCATCCTAATTTTCTAAAGCGTAATTCTCTTTACATTACATGTTACAGTGGTTTAAGGAGTTTGAATCCTGTTGAGATACTTACATGGTATAAAAACCACACAGTACCTGAGCAGCTCATGGTATTTCCTGAGTAATGAGTAGAGAGGCTCTTTCTTTTCCCAGTGTGGCTGAAAGAAGAATAATTTGGGTAATCAAGACACTTTGCTTTCTTATAGCTTTTAGTGAGCAGAGTTAGAGAGATTGGTGAGTGTGTGTGAGAGAGAGACAGGGAGAGGAAAACACATTTAGGAAGAAAAGTGAAAGCTCAAGTCCTGCAGATGGTCTTTTTGTGAAGACATCTCTTGCTTTGTCAAGCTCATATTCAAGTTTTGGCCTTTCATTTTGGAGAGTTTTCATTTTTTCTCCCAAGTTTAAACTTTTAAACTCTTTCTCAGTTTAAGATTTTTGAAGTGTACAACACATCTAGCTATGGAGGGCTTCAAGTATCATAGGAGAGATCTTTGTCAGGGCCAAAGAGTAAAGAGGATGTAGGTTCAAAGTATCCTGAGATATCCACTGGAGAAACTAACGTGGTTACTGTCTGATGGTAATTCTGTAATTGTTTAATTTTTAATTATTTTTTTTCCCTGAATACTAATCAATCCTGACTGTCACATGTGCAAGGATTTTTGTTTCTGTTCTCCATTTAACTGTATTGCATAAAATCCTCTCTTCAAGTTCTGTTTCTGGACATTCACAAGCACCAGCTCTCAAATATCCTGTTTTTTCCACCCCAAAGGTGGAGGTCCTATTGCTAGTAGAGGATGCTGTGAAGGAATCATGTTCTTCAAAGAGCAATTTTGTCTTGGGAAATCCCTCACTCCACTGTTTTGCTAAAAAGCAGCAACACTTCAGGAGCTTTCTTTGGTTATTAAGAAAACTAAGAGAAATGTGGTTTGGTTTTACATAGAGGAATTCTTAAGTGTTTTTAATTTTAGAAATCAGCGTGTGTTATCTTAGACAAGTGCACAAGATAACAGATGAGCCTTTTGGCTCTTGCAGAAAAAAGATTTCATACAGACAAAATATTGCCTGTAGGGATTCAATGTGAGTGATATGAGTTATTTAAAGGCTGTTCCCAAACACCCTTACAGCCCTTTCAAAAGGGGACAGATATACTTGGTGTTTGGCAGTAGCTAACATCAAAGAGAGCTCTTGGAGACTAGGGCAAATATACACCTTAATGGTCTGTAACACCAGGTCATGCCTTTGGAGCAAGCCCTAAATCCATTTCAGAGAGTGAAAGCTTAATTTACACTCCTGGATTCCAGGTTAGCTCGAGAGTGGTAAAAAAGAGAATTCATACCATACAAGAGCTACAACGTTGCTCAAAGCAAGAGGTTTTCACAGCCTCTGCTAACACTGGCCCCCTTCTTCTCAGGAAGGTCAGGGTCAGATCTGTGGGTGACAGCCCTGATTGCATCAAATGCTACTGTCATGCTCCTTTGCAAGCAGGTGCTTTTTATTCTCTGGCTTTTGTTTTGTGAGGTGGTGGTGTTCAGGTGGGGGTTTCTTTCCTGATGACTGTCAGGCCATTAAGGATGATGATTTTGTGCTATTCCCCAGTCCCCCTTTGTGCTCCTACACGGTGCAGCAGCCCTTCAGAGCCTTGCTGCCTTGTCAGGCATGTTTGTGCTTCCATGGGACTGATCACAAAGCCTTCTCTGCTCTAAATTTTACACACATCCTACAGATACTCTGAATATGTGCAAAAATGTTAAATGTTGAAAAAATATAAAACTCCTGGTGTAACCCTGAAGGAAATAGGTTGTTACATTAATATTTTTCACATTTAAGTCTCTTTTTTTTTTTGTTTTATCAGTGGTTTTATCCTGCCTGAAAGACAGACTGAAAGTTTCTGGTTTGTTCAGGAAATGAAGCAATAAATTGTTTATTGCTCACACATTTCTCTGCTTTCTGTTTGCTACGTAGTTTCTCCTTTATGTCCTTATTCATTATAAACTGTAGAATGTCAGGATTTGCTGCATATTTCTGTCATCCCACATTTTCAATTCAAATTTTACTGCATAAATAACAGTTATAAAATAGATTGAGCAGGATGTAGAAAAAAATGTAATCTTAAATATAAAACTTAGCACATAATTTTAAATTAACATTTTATTGCTGCTTTTTGGTTTTTTAATCTCACTGATGCACACACAGAATCAAAACAAGGGTTTAATAACAGAATCACAAGAAACATTTAATCTTGTAAGAGACAATTCGATACTCTGGTGTGATCTTCAGTGCTTCTAAATTACTATCTGACCTAAAGCTTTTCTCTTCCTTTGTTACTATAATAAGTACAATAAATACATATTCCACAGCTTTTCAAATTTTATCCCCAGTTCTTTACCTTCTAGGTGCAATTATATTTTAAATATAATTAGATTTCATTTAGTATAATTAATAAAAGGAAAATGGCTTGTATTTTTTTCCTATGTCAGCCAGTACATCATGATTTTTCTCCTGCTTACCTCCCTTTTAAGCAAAAACTCATGTTTGAAAAAATAAAATACCAGATAGGAAAACTGTACAGCACTGATAAAATACATTACCAAAGCATGAAAGGTATCATGTTTAGATGAATAATAAAGCTTTCCAGTGTCAGAGCACATTAACAAAAATGCTGTTGTAGGGCTGGGAAGTGTGATGCTTCAATTTGTAAAACTGAAGTAGGACTAGGATTCCATTTTCATAGGTGGTAGTTTATTTTCTAATAAGGGGCCTGTTGCAATTTCACACAACTACCCCTGAAATTCAGTCACTAACTGATCTTACAGGGAAAAAATGCTCTAGGATAGTTCTTTTTTTCTCATAACACTGCGTTGATAAGGAAAAAAAAGCAAATTAGACCCCCTCTGAACTACCAAAGATTGGGAATTCCCATAGCATCATGTCACTGTTTGTGAAGAGAAGGTAAATAAAGAAAAATGTAGTTTTAGGTACAGGTCCAAGCTCAAATGGAGTGAGGGCATAACACAAACAAACTGAAAGTAGCAACTACTAGTGACATCTTCAATATTAAATATTTCTGCTGGGGCATATATATTTATTGATATTACAAAGAGACACCTCCTAATTCCCATGCGGGGGAAAAAAGAGAACAACATTCTAAGGAAACAATTTTTTCTGTTATATTAATTTTGAGAAAGAACTTTTATTTGGCCTTAATAAATGTGCTAAAATGATAGAAGCAAAGTACATTGCTTGGCTGTAAAAGAACTGGAAGTTAGCTCCTGATATTAAAGAACCGTTGGCAGGAAGCAGCCATTTTCTGCTGACTGTGCGAGGGACCTTGTTGAGAATGAGGTTTTCCTTCATTTTTTTTCACTTAACAGGTGGATGATTGGGTTAATTTGACTTAATGATGCATTACAGCACAGATTTCACTCCTTGCAGTCATGAACAGCTTCCATGTGTGAAGGGGATATTGTGGTATGGGCTGCTGGGCAGAATGAGGAACAATCCCCTCCCAAAGCTATCACCCACAATTTACTCAATGCTTAGTGCTTTCTGATCAAGATCTACCAGCACGTTTGATCATGTAGAGGTAGCACCTTTCCAGCTGAATAAGTGATAGTTTTTACGCTCAGATGCATTTGAGCAAAAAGTGTTTTTACTGAGTGATTACACTGCGTGCAAAAACTCCTGTCTGTCCATTGGGTGTGATTGGGAAATGTCAATTCAAGGCAACCAGGGGTCTAATGTGTAAGTTAACATTTGGCTAAGGCTTTTTAGATGACTGAAAATACCAGTTATGTGACAGTGCAGAAATGTGTTAATGATAATTAGTTCGAAGGTGTTGATCATTCTTGTCCGTCCTGGGAAACCAACAGAGTGATCCCACTAAAACTGAATTTATTATATTTGAGCAGTTTGTCTGCTGTTCACAGTTATTGTAAATAAAACTGGTAACTTAAAAGAAAAAAAGTTAAAGCTCTTTATGATGAACATTTCCAGACCTGATGTTTGAATTGCCTTAATTTGATTTTTTTCTGGAAAGTTCCAGTTAAATGGTTCAGACACAAATACTGGTAAGTTAATAAGTTGTAAAAGTATTTATTCCAATAAAATGTTAAGTTCTCTTAAGTAAAATGCCATTAGGGAAAGTTATGGCTGTCTTGCTAATATTCCAGGTTTGTTTCTTTTAAAAAAGGCCATGACATTTTAAGCAATACAGAGAACACTTAAGTACTTGCCAAGAAGAGAATTCTCTTCAGGATGTGTTAATTATTTTATACAGAAATTAGTTTTCTCAAGTGCCTTTCCAATATTAAGGATTGACTGAACCATACTGCTGGGACATGGGGTGAGGAATAAGAGGGGGCAGAGGGAGGAGAAGACACAACTGCACGATCTCCCCTGCACAAGGTGCAACCAATAGGCTTCAAATGTCTCGGGTCCTCCTTATCCCTGTATCAGTTCTGTCTTTGCTATGACTACAGCCTCTCAGCTTTGAAAGCAAAACTTGGCTCATAAAGCCTGCTTTGAATATCTCTGAAAGATTATCTGAGCTCACCTTGTGAAAACAAGACCATTTTGTCACATTATTTCTCTCCGTGATTATTCCAGCCCAGTATGGCAAAGTGTTTCTGCATATGCTTAGCCTCTTAGATTAAATAGTCCTGGAATGGACTTGTGGTCTTTAGGTATGGTACACGAGCAAGCATAAGGATTGTCTGCTATAAGAGAACAATTTGGTATTGCTTTTCCAGAACTTCCCAAAACCCCTCTGTGTCAAACCTCTGAATGTTTTCTGTAAAATAAAAAAAATTTCGGGTTGGCTTGACTCGTTTTGTTTTTTTTCTTGTTCATCTTCTGAACAACAAAAAAACCGTGCATTTTGCATTCAATACAGATGCTGGTCCAGAGACCAAGGTCTGCCTGCTTGTATTAATTTGGTTTTCTGTCAGTCTTGCTTAACCTTGTTTTCTTTATTGTAATCTCAGTTCGGATGATAGTTGTAGCATGCCCTGCAGTACAATCTTCACCCTAAAGTCTCTACCAGAGAAGTAAATACTGCAAGAACAGCAAGTGAATGAACTTGAAGCAGATTAAGAAAGATTTCCAAGAAGTGCTGGAGTGTCCAGAGAGTTTATATTATGCTTTCCCTGTCTTCTTTTATTTGGCTGCTTAGAACAATCATCATTTTGCATCCATTGGGTTGGTACAGTTGTATGGAAGGAGCTGCGCTATGATGGATGGAGCTGTCTTAAATCCTGCTGAGCCGAGTATTTAACTGTTGGGCCATTACATTAGTTTACTAACAGTTGTACTGTGGGAAGTCAGAGCTGACTTCCTCTCCCCTTTTCAAGCTAATAAAGCAGAGTATACAGAGTATAGGGGAAAAACCTATCTGGATTGGGAAGTAATTTAAGAGGTACTTTTCCTTGCTGCACAGGCTAAGCATTTCAGACAGGATTTCAAAGGTTCTGTCCTCAGAGATTTTCACTCAGAAATGAATAGTGCCCTTCTAACCTAAAGGCAGATCAAAGATGAATCCACAACAGTATCACATATTTAGTGGATGAAATTTAGAGATCAAGTCTTAAGATTCTGAGCACTTGAATAGCATGAGAAAAGCAGTGTCATGAAAGGACAAAACAATAATGCTTTCAGGTTTATGGATTTTCTCCTAGTTCTTTCTTCTAAATCATATCACTTTGATATTGCAAATTAAAATACTAGGTGCTTTACCTTTGGATAACTTGTCTCAGTCTTTCCTTGCTTCTGCATTCTGGAGAATCTACAGTTGCATATTCCATAAGTCTTCTGAGTGATATATTTTAACTTTATTTGAAATGTCAGGAGTCTTTCTTCATCATGAAGAACACGGAGATTTTTCGGTGTTTGCTTCTGGATCCCATTGCCTTCAGTAGACTCATAACCAGAATTACTTTTTTTTTTTTTTTAAATTAAAAATACATAAATTGTTAAAATCATTAGGTTTTAATGTAAAATTAAATAATTAGAAATAAGGAATTATAGTCTGCCTGATAATATTTTCAGCCTGGGATGTGTATAATTTACTGATCTCCAAAGCAGTGTTAGGTAGCAACAGCCTCCTGTTTTTCATGGTGAGAGTTCAGGTTAGTTTTGGATGGTTAGAGTTAAGGTTAGTTTTGGATAGCTGTGCTGTTTAAGAAAGGCACCAAGGGAGTGATCTGATTTTCAGAGGCACTGAGCACACACTGCTTTATCGTATTCAAAGGAGCTTCCTGCACACCTTCTCTAGATCTTAGATTTTGGCTTCTGATCTTTAGTCTGGTCCCAACTAGTGCTAATAAAAGGATCACACAAAACTGGCTGGGGCTAGTGATGGGGGGGGGGTCCTGCTGATACCTCCCCTCCATTGCCCCTGACACCATTTTCCTCTCCTCCCTCCCCATTTCCCCTGATCACCACATAAACCTTTTAGCCTCCATTTTCCTCAGCCTAAAGACATCAATCCTCTCGTCTCAGTCAGTTCTTCCAGATTCCCCTGAGCAATCCTGTGAATCTGCTCTACCTCTGCTCCAGCTACTGAGCATGAGTGGTCTGAACTGAACATAGGTGACCAGACTGGCAAGGGTCCCACCAGTGTTTTGTGCCACAGCTTCCTTTATTTTGGGGCAATTACCTCTGGTGGATCACAGCTGCTTTTTCTATTTTACATTGGCATTTCTGAGTTGTTCCAAAATATACTAGTGCTTCAATTCCTGCTTAAACTCATTTAGAATTATAGAATCGTTTTGGTTGGAGAGACCTTTCAGATCATCAAGCCCAACCATTAACCCAGCACTGCCAGGTCACCAGTAAAATGTGTCCCTCAGCACCACATCTTCATGGCTTTTAAACCCCTCCAGGAATAGGGACTCCCCAGCTTGCCTGGGAAGCCTGGGCCTGGCCTTGAAAGACCTTTTGCAGAAGGTATTTTTCCTCATGTCCAACCTAAAACTCCCCTGGTGCAACTTCAGACCATTTGCTTGTGTCTTATCACTTGTTCCTTGGCAGAAGAGACCAACCCCCACCTGGCTCCAGCCTCTTTTCGGTGACTTGTCAAGAGCCAGAAGGTCTTCCCTGAGCCTCCTTTGCTTCAGACTGAACAACTCCAGTTCCCTCAGCCCCGCTCCTCATAAGACTCACAAGATGTGCTCCAGACATCTCTATTTCCAAATGATCATTTTATAGCATGCATATTTTGCAATTCCATAAATTAAAGACTTTTTGAACTATTGGATTTCATCTGTTACTAAAAATTTAGGTGATTCACAACATTTATTACTGTCATTCTCTTTTTTTTATTGATACCTTCTACTTCTGGTGTGTCCCAGGGGGTAAATTTTTAGGCCATACCTACTTTTGTGCCAGATCCTATATAAACCTCTGCCACTTGCTGAGTTGTCCATATGATCATACAAATGTGTCCTGCATGTGGAGAATTGCCTAGGGATGAATGCAGGTTGATCTGTAGTTGATGATAACCTAAAAGCAGAGCTTTAAACCACCTTTGCATTAAATAACATGCAACCAACACAAGCCACACTGGAATCAACAGTATCAACACTAGTCCTCAAAATATACAATAAAGTTGTTATTATTTTGTTTGAACTTGTGGTTTATTACTTTTGAAACTCTTAGTTTAAGAAAGAATCTTATTTCCCTTGGATCCAATTCATTCCTCTTCTTTGAATACGAAGCAAGGATTAGGTCTCTGAAACAATTGCTGTTGTGCCAGCCACAAATTACTTGGTGGTGCTGCTAATTCCTTGTGGAGCACAACACATTTGCAGCCTCTTTTTGTTATTGATTCTTTCTGTTAGTCTGCACTGAGTGCTGCAATAGAGCTGTAGAATTTCCTATATAATTTCTAGCAGAATTATTATTATTAATAGTATATTTGTTTCTCTTCTCCCGTGACCTTTGAGGCTGCAATATTGCCAGAGGAAACTGAAGTAATCATGGGTTTCTTCTGTCAGTAATGATCTGTTCTCTTCGGTTCTTTTTCTGTGCTGTTTAGAGCAGCAATCTGTGCCCAAACAAATCCCAGTGTTCTATCTGCCTTTATTCTGAGTGCCTTTGGTTCCATATGCTTTAAACTCTTCTCTGATGTGCTCTTCTGCCATCTTTGGTTCTCTGGAAGAAAAGTAGTTCTTGGACACTTTGCCACAGACTTATGGAAAAAAACAAAACAACATTTCAAAGATTACAATGAAAAAAATCCAAGTTATTTAATCTGTAAATCATCATCAGCTTGGCCTCCATGTTTAAGCCTTCAGGTCTTCATGAACCAATATTGACACCACAAAAGACCCCATCTACATGCAGATAATAGCGTGCAGATGAAATGGTTTCCTTCCTACCCAATTTTAACATGCAAATGACATTTTTTTTTAACATAGAGAGCATACCCAAAATTGAAGTGTGAAATGGTAAAAATTAGAGGCAGTGAAGAAGTCCTTTCTTAGTTCCCTTCAAGAACTTCCAAAGCTTCCTATAAAAAGCATTTTAGTGGTTTACTTCTATTTCATTCCTCTTTCTCACCCAATTAGTGTGTAAACCTTTTCAGTATCTGTAAAGTACTATCATGTCCCTGTCTGCACAAACCAGGTAAATGCATGGAAGGAGGAAAACACCCTTTTGTAGAACTGGTATTTTACTAACAATTCATATTAAACAATACATTTTATAATACATATCTAGCCCTTCTTTTCTACTCTCTCATATCACCTCCTTCCTTTCTATCCTTGGTATCACAGTTCCCTTTAAATCATTGTTTTCCACATTTTTCTATCTATGATATATTATTCTGTATTTTTGAAGGAACAAACTGGTACTTTACTCTTGTGTTATTCCTCTTCAAGGAGGAATTTTTTATTCTCATTTTTTTTTTT
>NW_008609250.1:0-24876 GCF_000691845.1 Merops nubicus
TCCTTATCTCAGCCTGTGGGGTTTTGTGTTTTTCTCTTTCTCCCTCCCATTTCAGGGGTGGGAAGGTGAGTGAGTGGCCACGTGGTACCTGACTCCTGCCTGGGGCTAAACCACCACAAACCTTAAAACCTAGTTATCCTAAGTTAACAGATACAGTTATAAAGATAATCTCAGTGGTGTAACAATTACTGAGATCGTGCTGCATGTCATGAGGGTTTAACTCAACTTAACTTTAGTGCAACTTAGCTTTCTTGGCTGGAGACTGTTTTGGGGAGGGTTAAATCATCTCGGATGAGTTTGATACTAAGGCACTATTAAAAGCTCTGTAGTGAGGCTGCCCTTCTGAAATGAGTGTAGGAAACAAGAATAGCAAATGTCAAGTGTTGCCACATATAAACTGCATTTCTTTTTAAGCTAGGTTTTGGCATCTTGCTACTACAATAAACAAAAAAATAGCAGGAATCTTAATATGTGCACTAACAGTCTCAGCCTGTGTAAAAAACATTTAGTATATTACTGAGCAGTGTTGCAGTTCACCTTTTTTTATTTCTTGCAGACTCAAACGAACATCTCCAACAGCCTACTGTGATTGCTGGGAAAAGTGCAAGTGTAAAACACTAATTGCTGGGCAAAAGTCTGCTCGCCTTGATCTCCTTTACCGCCTGCTTACCACCACAAATCTTGTCACCATGCCAAATAGCAGGCAAGTTCATATTTCATATAAAGAGACTACAGCAGAATAAATTTTACTGTTTTAAATATGAAGAATATCTCATTTCTGCTAATGAATTTTTCATTACAGGGGAGAACATCTGCTGCTGTTTTTAGTACAGACAGTTGCTAGGCAAACCGTGGAACACTGCCAGTACAGACCACCTAGAATTAGGGAAGATCGTAATCGCAAAACTGCGAATCCTGAAGGTAAGAGCTTTGCAGTGAAATAAACAGCAAATTCCATATTTTAGTACTGCTTCCTTATTTTGCTTTTTTGTCTTTTTAGATTCTGATATGCCTGATCATGATTTAGAACCACCTCGTTTTGCCCAGCTTGCTTTGGAACGTGTTTTGCAGGACTGGAATGCACTGAAGTCCATGATCATGTTTGGCTCCCAGGAAAATAAAGACCCGTGTGTATTTACACATAGTTGTCAATGTAAAGTTTGGTCTGATATTTGAGACCTACTGGCTTACATAAAATTGATTTCCTTTCTTTTTGTTTTTTCTAAGTCTTAGTGCAAGCAGTAGGATAGGTCATCTTCTGCCTGAGGAACAAGTATACCTTAATCAACAAAGTGGAACTATTCGCTTGGATTGTTTTACACACTGCCTTATTGTCAAGTGCACAGCAGACATTTTGGTAAGCATTCATAGCCATGTTTTATATAAATTTCCTGAATAATGTGAAGTTACAGTGTCTCCGAGGATACAGTTGAAGACTGATTTGGAAATAAGTTAGTTGTGTTTTTGTGAATTTATACTGTTATGACTGTGGTCTCCCTGTGAATCTTAATATATCTTGGTTATCTAGGTTATAATGACCTCTTTCTACAGCTCTTAGATACTTTGCTGGGCACTCTGGTAAAGGAATTGCAAAACAAGTATACACCAGGACGCAGAGAAGAAGCTATTGCTGTTACCATGAGATTCCTGCGTTCTGTGGCAAGAGTGTTTGTCATTCTTAGTGTGGAAATGGCTTCCTCCAAAAAGAAAAAGTAAGTGTGTGTGTGGGGGTGTTGGTTGTGGTGGTTTTGGATTTCTAAAGTTTAAATATTTATCCTTTTATTAAATTAGTGCAAATGAACAATAGGCAGGAACATCTCAGTTAATTTGTGGTCTGTAGGCAACTTTGCGTGGAAAGGTGCAAACCTTAAGATTGCATAATAACTGTTGGATGTCGTACAGGTTTTTAATACGTCACTTTTTAAACTTACATGTTCATACTGAACCCTTCTGTTTAAAATATTAGGACTTTTGGAATTAGTTTTTTTTTTTAACATTTTAAAATTACAGTCTGTGGTTGTTTGTCAGTAACAGATATCCAGTCTTAGTCTCTAATTACTGAATGATAAAAGTTTTTAACTGACTTGAATAGCTGTGCATATTGTTACTATACACACAGAGAAAGTATGTATCTGGCTAAGACAATTGTCTTGACTTTTTTTGGGGAAAAAATTGATGTCGCCACATTTCCTTGGGGAGAAAAAACATATTTGAACTTATTTTTCTGTATTTTTTTCCTTAGCAATTTTATTCCACAGCCAATTGGAAAATGTAAACGTGTATTCCAGGCATTACTGCCCTATGCTGTTGAAGAGTTGTGCAATGTAGCAGAATCTCTCATTATTCCAGTCAGGATGGGAATTGCACGTCCTACAGCACCCTTTACTCTTGCTAGCACTAGTATAGATGCCATGCAGGGTAGTGAAGAACTGTTTTCTGTGGAGCCTCTGCCACCCAGACCATCATCTGACCAGTCTAGCAGGTAAAATTTGCTAAAGCTCACAATTCATTCTTTTCAAAGGCTTGTTAAAGGTAGTTTTGATTTGGGTTTTTGTTAGCTTTTTGTTGGCAGAATTATGGCAAGGATTCTTATTCTGGCCAAGCATTATGGAAGTACTTTCTTAACAGATTTATACATCAGTTTAAGTTAATAGTGACATCCAGAGGTCCAAATGTATTTTTTTATTGCTGTTTTGTCTCTTTTAAAAGTTCTAGTCAATCTCAGTCATCCTACATCATAAGAAATCCTCAGCAAAGACGAATCAGCCAGTCACAGCCAGTTCGTGGCCGGGATGAAGAGCAAGATGATATTGTTTCAGCAGATGTAGAAGAGGTTAGTTTTCTTTGGTTCTGTTTTCCCCCCACACGCTCTCAGTATGGCACATGCTTTAATGTCTAAATCAGAAATCCATGCATGAAGACCCCCAGTTTGCAAAGGATATTGATTGGTATGTAATGAAGGCCTACTGTGCTGTAAGCATTTTGTTTTAACAGAGCTATGTAACTGCTGTTTTGTATTCAACAATATTTAGTCATTTCTGACTATAAAAAGTACTTTGTATTTCACAAAATTACAGTATGATTTAGAGTAATATAGATTATAAGACAGATAAATACATCTTTCATTTCCTTTGTTTAAAAACTTAGGCTGTAGTATATTTCCTTGTTAAAAGAATTTGGGGGGGTCTTTCAGCATATGGTTGCTATTATGTAGGTTCTATTAGAGAATCAGACTGTCTTTTAGCATGATGGTAATATTTAGAAACTAATTCTAGGCTTTATAGTCCATTTTACCTTTTCAGCATTAAAATCTAATGCCCAAGGCTCTGTTTTCTGTGGGCGTGATTACTATTTTCAACAACACTGTGGAACACTGTAGAACCTGCAGGCACAGTAGTTGTACATGGCTCATTTTTTTGCTCACATCAATTCAGTTGTGAGGTCTGGGTTTTTTTATTTTTAGTTTTTAAAGCAAATTTTGCACTAAGTTTTTGAAAAGACATAGATTATCTCTTGAGATGGAAAACGTTCTAATAGCAGTACTCTCCCTAGGTTGAGGTGGTTGAAGGGGTAGCTGGTGAGGAAGACCATCATGATGAACAGGAAGAACATGGTGAAGAAAATGCTGAAGCAGAAGGACAGCATGATGAGCATGATGAAGATGGTACGTATAGTGTACATCATGCATATTACTGCTTGGATGAGCAAACTGTGCATCAAGAACAAAATGAATCTTTGAAATCACCAGTGACAGTGGTTTGAGAGACTTGCACAGACAGAGATAATCCAAGGGTTTCAGACTACATGCCTTATAAAAGGAGATGAGTAAAATGATAGGTAACTTGTAGTAGACAAGTACATGAATATTTTTATTTTTCTCTTTCTGCACCAGGAGAAAATATTAAGGTACCAAAGGATAAAAAAAGAAACCAAACAAATGTTACTATATGCTTGGTTAACAGTATCCATTTTGCCTTTTGTATTTGCTACTGTAAAATGTTTTTGACAGAAGCTACATGAAGAACTGAAAAAAACAGCCCAACTCCTTTGTGGCTAATGATAGAACAGTGGTTATGGTAGATATGTTCTCACAAGGAATTTGACTCATTGTGATCTAGTTTTCAAACCAATCACGAAATGTTAAATTACAGTTCAGTGTTTGTTAGACAAAATTAATGCATTATCTGTGAAAATTCTTCATTTATATGACTTGTCTTGTACTAGTTAGGGATTACATGGCCCAAAGGTATGATAAAAAAAACTCTGTTCTTTCTGACTCTCTTGTGATTCCAGTCAGCCTATTTACAGTAGAGGAAATCTGTTGATTTACATCCTGAGCATTCAGAACATTTAATTATCAAAACTTAAATTTGAATAGAAACTGTATTTTTTAATTTTTTTTTTTTTTTTTTTTTTTTTTTTATTTTTCGTCAGACTTGAGATGCTTTTTCTTATTTATATGGTATTTCTGAGATACTCATTTGAAACAGCATATGCCTAATTATACTAATACATGTGCATGAAGTGTCGTGATGTCTTTTGGCTTGAGTGACTAATTCTGAATCCTTAGTCTCAATTTTCAGTGTGTGTTTAATGTACATCTGCAGTACAGAGTGAGAGGGCCAGTGGTTGCTGGTTGCTGAATACTAAGAAAAAGTGCTCCAAGTATTGCTGCATGTTTGCACTGCTTTTATCATCTCTCCTTGTATGTCCACTAACTTCTGCTCTAGTGAGAGGCTGTGGGGTTTCTTCAATATGTCTTGAAAGTCACTACAGTCCTGTTTTTCTCTTTCTAAACACGAGATGTTTTGTATGTTGTTTTCATAGGCAGTGATATGGAGCTGGATTTGCTAGCTGCTGCTGAAACGGAGAGCGACAGCGAGAGTAACCACAGCAACCAGGACAATGCCAGTGGGCGCAGGAGTGTTGTCACTGCAGCCACTGCCGGGTCAGAAGCAGGTAGGCCACATCATCTTGTGTTTAATTGGCTGTTCAAATTTAGACAGAAGGATTAAGTTGTATAGGAAAATGTGTTCGTGATTGAATATGGCTTTAACAAGGGCAGAACTGGCTTCATCTGAAAAAGATTATTCTTTGCATTGGAATCTGGACTGCATCAAGCACTCCAGAGTTATACTGGAGAAATTACTTACTTCACAACTAGTTTGGACAGAGTGAGGATTACCTGGTTATGACACCTTAATAAATACCTTTCCCTTGTAATCCTATCTTCCCTTTTTTTTTTTTTTTTTTTTTTCCCCCTCTCCCACCTCTGCCTTCCCCACATTTCCTGGTTTTCCTTTGGTTTTCCTTTGCCTATAATTGTAAGGTACCGTGCAGACTTCTTGGATGTGGCCTATCTTTTTTGCTTTTCTGTAACTTCTGTATGTGTTAACCAGTGATTACTTTGCACTCTTGTGAAGTGAAATTTTTGCACTCATTTTTAGTGTAGAAGTTAGATATGGTTTAAAACAAAATAGAGCCTGACCGGTCATTTTAAGGCTTTTTGAAAGCAACTGCTCTACTGTCCAGTTTGGAGACATAGTTTTTAGAATTCATTGCCTGGGGGCAGAATCAGCAAAGAACTATAAAATTAAATTCTTTCTTGATTTATCCTTTGAAATGCAAGTAATCTTATTACTTTTTCATGAAACCTATGGAAAATTAGCAGTATGTTATATGGTTAATTTATTAAAGATCTTCAATAGCGATACTTGAACCTCTTCAGTATGTGCAGTTTCTTCTTACGGAAAAAGTTTACAACACTGATGTGATGCATGTATACATGTACAGATGCGCACTTGTCAGTTACTCTTTATTGCTTATTTTCCTCAACAGGAGCTAGCAGTGTTCCAGCATTTTTTTCTGAAGATGACTCTCAATCAAATGATTCCAGTGACTCTGATAGCAGCAGCAGTCAGAGTGATGACATAGAGCAGGAAACCTTCATGCTTGATGAGCCTCTGGAACGAACCACAAATAGCTCACATGCCAATGGTGCTGCCCAAGCTCCCCGTTCCATGCAGTGGGCTGTACGTAATACCCAAAACCAGAGGACTGCTAGCACTGCTCCTTCTAGTACGTCAACCCCAGCAGGCAAGTCTGAGTAAACTGGCATTGTTCCTCTGTTTTTGTTTGTTCTCTTAAGGATGAAATCTTACCTGCTTATCTTAGAAGAACAGTGCTGACCTCTCTTGACTGTTCCAATTCCAGTTTTCAATTATAAAAAAGAAAGATTTGTTGTAGTTCTTAAGAAGATAGGAGTATGTTTACTGTACCTAGTAATTTTTTTGCTAGTTACAGTTGTGGTGTCAGTAATACATACAAGTTTATTCTAGAAAAGTTCATGATATCAATGAATACAGCAAATACATAGCTAAGGTTAGATGAATTCACTAATGTCATACCTTCTTTTATGTTTAGCAAGTTCAGCGGGCTTGATTTACATTGACCCATCAAACCTACGTCGGAGTGGTACCATCAGTACGAGCGCTGCAGCAGCAGCTGCAGCACTTGAAGCCAGCAATGCAAGCAGCTATTTAACGTCTGCAAGCAGTTTAGCAAGAGCATACAGTATCGTGATACGGCAGATATCCGATCTGATGGGTCTGATTCCCAAATACAATCATTTAGTATACTCCCAGATCCCTGCTGCAGTGAAGCTGACTTACCAAGATGCTGTTAACTTGCAGGTAAGAACATCCACATTTCTGTGAAGAAACCTAATTTCAATACAGCTGGGTTTTTTAGGTAAAATCATAGAATTGTTGAAGTTGAAAGTGACCTCTGAAGATTGCCTGGTCCATATTCCCTGCAGGGTCAATGAGAGAAGGCTGCTTAGGACTGTGTCCAGTTAGGTTTTGAGTAGGTCCAAAGATGAAGACCATACAACTGTTCTTTATATCTTTTTACTCAGGTAATTATACACACTGTTAAGATCCTCCTGAGTTTGTATTTTGAGTCTAAACTGTTCCAGCTCTCTCAGCCTCTCCTCATATGAGAAGTGGTGTAGGCTGAAGTAACTGTAGTTATTGATTCCATTAAATTGTTCATATTTCATATACATTTATTCTTTAAAAAAAGGAATTCCATGGTATTTTTGGTGTGGTTCCTCCCCCAACCCTTATTATTTGTTTATTTTAGTTTTTCATATAAGTCTTCACTGGTATCTAATTAATAGTTAAGTCAGGATTTTCTGGAGATAGTAATGATCTTTATTAAGAGATCCTTTGCCATATTCTTTTTGATGTGATCTTGTTGAGTCTATAAAAGAAGAATGTTAGTAAGGCAAATAATATAAATTAAATAATTACATGAGATAAAAGATTTATACAAGTAAATGTACTGTTCACTGTCCCTTCTCTCAGGAACGTGATCATCCTTTCTCTGTTACGTGCATGTTTTTTGGTACAGTGCTCTTGACTGTTTTTTGAAAATATACGTAACCCAAGCATATAAACTAAATTCCCCAAAAATGTGTGCACCTGGGAGATGCTGTGGTGGTCATAACGTATGGGGTAGAAGAGGTGCCCGAAAGAGAGGAGAGGAATGGTGAGAATGCTTTACAGACACCAAGGTATTAAGTGGTGAATGCTGCATACCACTGCAGTAAATCTGCAGTCACAACAGAGCTCTCAGGAACTATTCATCGGTCATTCTTGAATGTGGTTTTACAGCTGCTTTGTTTGTAGGGATTTAGGGTTAACTGTAAAAGCTGTAGTGGAGGCTGACATTGCGATTGCATTCTCATCATATAGTTCTATTGTTTGTAAAATTCATTGTCTCTTTTTTTATAGAATTATGTAGAAGAAAAGCTTATACCTACATGGAATTGGATGGTTAGTATCATGGACTCTACTGAAGCTCAGCTGCGTTATGGTTCTGCATTAGCATCTGCTGGTGATCCTGGGCATCCAAATCATCCTCTCCATGCTTCTCAGAACTCAGCCAGAAGGGAAAGGATGACAGCCCGTGAGGAAGCTAGCTTAAGAACACTTGAGGGGAGAAGGTATGAAAATAGTTTGATTACTGCATACAGTATGAATTACCAGCTTTACAGTCAAATCTTGTTTACTGACATTTTAGGAATCTAATTTTGCAAAGTAGCAGTGTATTTGCTGTTTTGATTGGTTTCCTGTGTTGTTGCTACTCTGGTTTGTTCTGATGTACTACATTTGTCTTGAGTATTAAGTGTTTATAAGATACTGCACCTGAGCTGCTTATAAAAGCATGAAATGGATGGTTACTTTTATTATCACGGGGTTTTTTTGTGAGGGTTTCTTTTGAGTTTTTACATCTGTGTTTACAATAGGGAGACTCATACATGAAGGATGCATTCTGCTGTGATGCCTAATCTCTCTATATTCAATCTTTTTCTTTCACTAGACGTGCTACTTTACTCAGTGCCCGTCAGGGGATGATGTCAGCACGTGGCGATTTCCTCAACTATGCGCTGTCTTTGATGCGTTCTCACAATGATGAGCACTCGGATGTTCTTCCGGTTCTAGATGTCTGTTCACTGAAGCATGTAGCATACGTTTTTCAGGCCCTTATTTATTGGATTAAAGCAATGAATCAACAGACAACACTGGATACTCCTCAGCTGGAACGGAAAAGGTATCGAGGCTGACTCATAGAAACAGAAACCTTTGCAGATGCATGCGCCCTTTTGTTTCAGTCACTGATACACAAATATAGATATTTCTAGATATTTATGTGAGTTGCTGGGTAAGAATGTAGTAGCATGCATATTATAAAAAGAATATATATATAATGGCACCTAATGTATGATCTTGTGATGCAGTATCCTGTTCAAATCTTTTTGCAGTGATTGCTGTAAAGGTTTTCTTACCACTGAAATTTGGGTTTGATTTTGAACTCCATGGCAGTATCTGTAAAAGATGTACTCAGGACAATTTTTTTTTTTTTTTTTTTTTTTTTCTTCTCAGCAGAACAGTGCAGTCTGCTCCTCAAATTTAATACAATAGCAACTTATTCAGAATTCTGTCAAACATGTTAAGAATGACATGAGAGAAAATGTCAAAGTCTGGTATCGTGGGCTTCATAGTTCTGTTTTCCATTTTGTTATGGCTATTTGAAACTTACCCGATGATGTTAAAGCACAGTAGGGAAATGAATAGCTGAAAATGTCCCTAAGTGGAAAATCCCTCCTACTTCAGATGTAGCATTTTACAAGGTTCATTTATTATGTTTTAAAACATTGTAAGATATGTTTTTAGAAACATAAATGACAATTAATGATCACAAAAATAGTCCACATGTTGGTAGTCTACACTATCTGTTCCCAATCCATACTAAGTTTTGAGGTAATGTACCTGAACAGCAATAGTCATCAGTTAAATAAATGCAAATCTTTGCCCCTTCCTGCACCTAATTTTCAATATTGGGGGTCAAACTTAAATTTTCTTTTTCTCTATGAATTTAATAACTGTAAAATGCAAGGTGTCTATATATTAGATATGTATTGGACTACTGCTTTAGTTATACTGAATATTGAACATTGTATGTTGGTGATGTAAGGCTTGTTATGACTCCAGAATGTATACCAGAGGATGCCGTTGTCAACAGTCGTTTCCTCACAAATAGGGATGATTTAACTGACTTGTGCTGGCTGACTTGAGTAGTCAGAGAGATAGCTTTAAGCCTTTTCCAAGGCAATAACATACTTCTGGAATTTGCTTTGTCACCGAAGATTCACATATTGAAATCTATCAAATAACTTCATCAAAGAATTGCAAGATTCCCATTAAATGCTTATAGAGCTATGAAGGCCTAGACCTTTTCAGTTAAAGGTGAGCAGTTCAAATTCAAACAGTTGCTTCTATTAGGTGACATTATAATAGCCTGTATTAAACAAAATTTGATCAGTTTTCACTTTGTTTCATAATATATTTCACAGTGCACAAACTGCCAGAATGGAATGCTAATCAAAGTTCTTGATTCCTTTTATAATACAGTGAAATCCATTTCTCTAACATGCAGCTTGCAGACTTATCTTCTGAAATGTCATCAGTGACCTTTTTATAGTAATGAACATATTCTACACCAGTAAAATTTTACAAGAGTACTCACTTCCATATCTCTTCAACTAATGCAGGGTTCTTAGGGTTTTTTTCTGTTGTCATGGTCTTGAAAACAAGCATACCCATCACTGAAACTGTAACACCTCAGATCAAACTCAGCAGGTGGCCAAATGGCTGTAAGGGTAACTGTGCAAGCAACGTAGCAAGTGAGTATGTAATGAGAAGTAAACTATAGTAGTTTGGTTGTAGAGTAAGATCATTCTTATGTATAGCTCTCAAGGACACTTACTGATTATACTCTTGCTTTCGACACACATGTCAATGTTTTTGCCTAATGTTTTCTTCAAGAGAATTGACTTTTTTTTTTTTTTTTAAGAACTCGGGAACTTTTGGAATTGGGTCTTGACAATGAAGATTCAGAACACGAAAATGATGATGACACCAATCAAAGTTAGTATACAGCAACACTTCTATTGCATGCTAAAACCTGACACTTCCCTGGTGTTTTTTCCCCTTTAGCTAGCTGAGGCTTTGAATAACTTCTGCTACTTACATATGTTACACTGAAGCCAGGTTTTAGTAAGATTTTCTTACCATTGTTACTTTACCAAACTTCTACCGCCATTGCCTCTTCTTGTTTCAGGGACCTATTTTTGTCTCCTTTCTCTCTACACTACAGAATCTGTGCCCTTATCATTCTACACAATGACAGATTTTAACATTTCAATCTTAGTTAAACTTTTTTTTTTTTTATCTGATGAAACTGCTGCTGAAAATGGTAGAATGTATACTCTGTACTAAAGTACATACTGCGTAGGTTAGTTACAGTAAAAAGAATAGAAGTAAGGAAGTAAAAGTGAAAAGACTAAGCAACTTAATAAAAAATGGAGGATTTCTGGAAGCATCCTTTAGAATTACTAAATTTTCAGAGATGCTCCTACAGTGAGATAGCCAAGAGAGAACCATATTAATTTTGGTATTTTAAATCCTTTGCTTTTATAACTGTGAAAATGAAATTGAAATCTTCTCTGATACTTAGGTGCTACACTTAATGACAAAGATGATGACTCCCTCCCAGCAGAGACTGGCCAAAACCATCCATTTTTCAGACGATCAGACTCTATGACGTTCCTTGGCTGCATTCCACCCAATCCCTTTGAGGTTCCTCTGGCAGAGGCCATCCCCCTGGCAGACCAGCCCCATCTATTACAGGTGACATCAGAGATGGTGTTTTGGAAGAAAACTGCAGTTTGCTTTTTTATTTCTAACTGAAGTATATTATTTACCCAGAATGCTTTTGTTACTTTTCAGCCAAATGCTCGCAAAGAAGATCTGTTTGGCCGGCCAAGTCAGGGTCTGTATTCATCTTCTGCCAACAGTGGAAAATGCCTCATGGAAGTTACAGTGGATAGAAACTGCCTTGAGGTACATTTAAAGAATTGTACTTTAGAATTGTAAACAGTAGAGTAACTTCATCTAGTACCATCATTTTTTACAAAGATATTTTAATGTTTTCAAAGAGAATTTTAGATAGATTTCAGAATAACTTAAAAGCCCATTACATGCAAGAATTTGGACTTTTTGTGAAAAGTAATCTTTTTTTAAATGTAGGAACTTTAATGATTGCTGATTTATAGTAGATGTCAGACAGTATTTTTAAAGGCTACAGTACAGTCCCGAGTTAATTTTGAGATGCCAGTTTTATATAATTATTTGTGATTAAAATTAAATCTCCCAATAGCCCAGTAGATTTGACTTGCCTATAGTGAGCATTAAACAGCAAGTGTATGAAATGCAAACAGAGTGGGAAAATATTTTTTCATATTTGTTTAAATGATTGAGCTTATTATGCTTTAATGGGTCAAGTACAGTGTTCACTTTTGTATGGTTTAAAAAAAAAAAATATATATATATATACACACACACATATATATGTAATTTCAAGAGATATATACATCTCCTGAAAAAGCCTTCTAGACTGCTGTGAAAGTTCAGCTTTACTTTCCTTCCTTAGGTTCTTCCAACTAAAATGTCTTATGCTGCCAACTTAAAAAATGTTATGAGCATGCAAAACCGGCAAAAGAAGGAAGGGGAGGAACAGAATGTGCCCACAGAAGAATCTGAGAGTTCAAAGCCAGGGCCTTCAGCTCATGATCTTGCAGCACAACTGAAAAGCAGCTTATTGGCAGAGATAGGATTGACAGAAAGTGAAGGGCCACCTCTCACATCTTTCAGGTAGTTTGAGTTAAAAATTACGCTGTGAAATATCACGGAACTGATAAAAAGATATTTGTGACTTTGACAAGTCTTTTTAAATGAAAATGGGTAGCTTACTTTAGTTTCAATTTGTAGTGTGTTTTTGATAGCTTTTAAAATGAACAATTGAACGATCTGCAGAGAGGTCTGTGCAAACTGCAGTAAAAGTCCTTTACTACCTGACTTCCTGCTGCAGACCTACTATGATGTCCTGGAGTATGAAGTTTAAAAACTGGAATAGACAGCCTGCCATCTGCATCTGGTGATATTGACCATGCTTTATGGGGTTGGGGATTGAACTGCCCTCACTTTGAATTACAGCTTTAAAAAAAAAAAAAAAAAAGGTCTTGATTGAAGGGGACCCAATAACTGAATTCTGGGTAGCAGTGAAATTACATGCTTTGGGAGTTAATTTCTCTCTGGAAGCAAGACTTCTGTTTAAGCTGAAAGTAAGCAGCTTCATGTGCTCTTGTCCGCACTTACTGTACTGTGTTGCTGTTTATCAGAAAGAAAGAATGAACTTACTTGAAGGCAGAGGGTAAGAAAAAGCAGAAGTTCACAAAATGTTTCTGAAATGGAATTTGATTTTGCTTGTCTTCCCTCCTGTCAGGCCACAGTGTAGCTTCATGGGCATGGTGATATCTCATGACATGTTGCTGGGACGCTGGCGCCTTTCTTTAGAGTTGTTCGGTAGAGTGTTCATGGAAGATGTCGGAGCAGAGCCTGGATCGGTATGTACTTCCCAGAGCAAGGACAATTCCTCTTAAAACTAAATTGTCAGCCTTCCTCATTATTCTGATTTTGGGTTTTGTTTGTCTGGTTTTTATTTTAAGATCCTGACTGAATTAGGTGGGTTTGAAGTAAAGGAATCAAAATTCCGCAGAGAGATGGAAAAACTCAGAAATCAGCAATCCAGGGATTTAACGTTGGAGGTAAAAAATGTTAGTTTATCTTCTGAATTTGTTTTCATTAAAAGTTGAATTATTGCATGCTGCAGTAACTTGATACGAGAAATTCTATTTCAGAGTCTGCAAGCAGGTGCCTTAAACCTTACTGTGTTGCAGTTACTCTGTAGTTTTTCCCAGTCTAATTGGTATTTTCTGAGTCTGTGCAGAATTGTCCAGAAACTAGTTGTGAAGCTGAAATTCTCTTGCTATGATGATTGGTAAAGAAAACTACTTCTGCGTTTTCACTAGGTTGATCGAGACAGAGATCTTCTAATTCAGCAGACCATGAGGCAGCTCAACAATCATTTTGGTCGCAGGTGTGCTACCACTCCGATGACTGTACACAGAGTAAAAGTTACTTTTAAGGATGAGCCAGGAGAAGGCAGCGGGGTAGCACGAAGCTTTTATACTGCCATTGCACAGGCTTTTCTGTCAAATGAGAAACTGCCAAATCTAGATTGTATTCAGAATGCCAACAAGGGTACCCATACAAGTAAGTGATGCATGCAGTTAATCTACAGATAACCTTCATAAAAGCTTTGGATACTTTTTTTATATTGAAATACGTGGCATTGTCTCAGAGATTTCTCTTAGCTGAGCACAGGAACAGTGAAAATTGTGTATGTTACTTCTCTTAGGCAAGGAAATGGCTTTTAACAGGAAGCTTTTGTTTTTCTCAAAACAAGAGTCTGCTTTAGATGCTCTCAGCTTTTTTGAACATCTTTCTCTCCATTAGGTAACAATTGTCAATATTTTAGCTATTAAGAGCTTATACATTTTAATGTGACTGCTCCATCTGGCTTGTCACAAATGCTTTTTAATGTTTTTTTGAAGTATATACAAACTCGAAGTATTTTGGCATTGGTTGGTACAAACGCTCTGGCTTCCTTTCTTAAGAAATGGGGCTAAACCCTGATCACTTGTTCAAGTGAAGTGGTTCCGTCTCATCGTTGTATTTCAAGCTGACTCTCTTCTTTACACTGAAATGTGGGTGGAAGAGAAAGTTGAAGCTTATGAGTTTTTTTTCCCCCCTTCAGGTCTGATGCAGAGGTTGCGAAATAGAGGAGAGAGAGATCGGGAGAGGGAGCGAGAGAGAGAAATGCGGAGGAGTAGTGGCTTACGAGCTGGTTCTCGGAGAGACAGAGATAGGTAAGTGACATAGTTTGAATTTGTTGGAGATACTTTGATAAATAGAAGCATTGGTTTGGTTATCTTCAGGAAAAATACTTCCTCAAATTAAAGGTGTCTTTCACTTTCAGGAGCAATTTACAGGGTAACTTCTTGAAATGTCATTATATACTTTAATTCTTCAAAGAATAATTATACTTCCTTTTGCACTGTTAGATTATGTCTCAACAGCGTGCTGTCAATCTCTCCTGCCAAAAATAATTAAAAACTGGTGTACTAGAATAAAATTGTGAGGTGGTTTAGAAACAGCGTTGCTGTTGGTGGCATGCTTGACTGCTGTATCCAAAATGCTAGTAGTATTAAAACCTTTGGTTCGTTTTGATTCTGTTTCTGAATAATGCTGTCCAAGCAGCTCTGAGCAACGCTACTATTTCAGTGTGAAAGCTAGTGCTATTTTGAATCTCTGTGTGTGCAAGTGATATTGTTCCAGAGGATTTTTGCGTGTTTCCTCTGAAATGAGTACAAAGCGCTCTGATTTTCTTAAGGGACTTTAGAAGACAACTTTCCATTGACACACGGCCTTTTAGACCTGCATCAGAAGGAAATCCTAGCGACGACCCTGACCCTCTTCCAGCACACAGACAGGCCCTTGGAGAAAGGCTCTACCCTCGAGTGCAAGCAATGCAACCAGTAAGACTTAGCTATCTAGTGCACTTAACAATACATTGTTCTTGTCATCTTTTTAAATTAAAAATTAATTTCCTTGTCCATTATTGTTTAACATAACTGAAAATATTTGAACATCTAGGGTTGTTCTTATATTCTTCGGCATTTTCTTAAGATTTTGTTTCTGTAATTTGTCATTTAGTGTAGGGAGGTATCTTGTAATGTATTCAATATTTAAAATACTAAAACTTCCACAATGTTGTATTTGAAAATGAGAGAACTGGAAGAAAATAGTGAAGACGTATCATTCCTTATCCCCAGGCATTTGCAAGTAAAATCACAGGAATGTTGTTGGAATTGTCCCCTGCTCAGCTGCTTCTGTTACTGGCTAGTGAAGATTCCCTTAGAGCAAGAGTTGATGAAGCAATGGAACTCATTATTGCACATGGCAGGTAAAGTAACAAGGATTTGGATAAGAATTGAAACCTGATTTTGTGGCCAAAGCACTTGTACTGTGCTAAATCTAACTCTGATACAAACAACATACTCCTTGCTTTGTTCCAGATGCTTTTCCTCGGACAAGTGACTTGTTGGCTTTGGTTTAATCTAATCTGTCTGGCTTCAGAACATGACAACTACTTATTAGGAAATTAAATCTACCTTTTTTTTTTTTCCCCCTTGTCAAGGGAGAATGGTGCTGACAGTATATTGGATCTTGGATTGCTAGACTCTTCAGAAAAAGTGCAGGTAACAAACTGTTGCACAAATTAAATATACTTAGGATCCAGTTGTCAGTCAATTTTAAAAACTTCAGCAACTGGAGCCTTCCTTTATCACACAAGACGAAGTTCTGTTTAATTATCTTGTGGAGTTATCTTTCTTTTGAAAAGCTTAAGCAGTCATTACTAAAAGTATAAAAATGTTACCATTAGGCAATATCATGGTAGCTCTTAACCAATGGAACTTGAATCTTTGGGTCTAGTAGCAAATAGCTTGTTGATGTCTGTGAGCAACTAGAAGTTTAATTGCTGTTCTGACTTTGAAAACAGGAAAATAGAAAGCGACATGGTTCCAGCCGCAGTGTAGTAGATATGGAATTAGATGATACAGATGACGGGGATGATAATGCACCACTTTTCTACCAGCCTGGAAAACGGGGGTTTTATACGCCAAGACCTGGTAAAAACACAGAAGCAAGGCTGAATTGTTTCAGAAATATTGGCAGGTATGCTACTATCGACTTTCTAGTCTGAAAAACAAACCAAAACCCAAACAAAAAAACTAACCAAGACATAAAAAGCAAATCTACAGAACGTGAGGAAGAAAATCAGTGATCTGAGCTGCAAAAACTTTTTAAATTTTATGTCCTGCATGTCTCACCTGGAGCTAAATAGTGGGGATTTTGCATGTGTCCACCTGAGGTTTCCTTTTCTGTTAAATTTTTATTTTTCTTTACAATCTGGGAGTTTTAAACTGCAGGAAATGTTTTTGTGGTTTTTTTTTGTTTTGTTTTGTTTTGTTTTTTTTTTTTTTTTGTTTTTGTTTTTGTTTTTGTTTTTGTTTTTTTAAATGTATGTCCTTGATTTTCTTTTGGGGAGGGATGGGGCATAGGGCTAGAAAGCTAGCTGCAACTTGATAATTAATAATATTTTGTCCTTTTTAATGTGAGTTTGCTGACGGATCTCCAGTGTAATTTCTGTTGTACCAAACCCAAAACATTCATTTTCAGAATCCTAGGATTGTGCTTGTTGCAGAATGAACTATGTCCCATCACGTTAAATAGACATGTAATCAAAGTTCTTCTAGGCAGAAAGGTAAGTGAACACAGAAATTTTGATTTTCTTTAATTGCATAAAATCTCATCTTTAAAAACTTTTTTTCCCTCGCATGCATGTATTGACTAGCAGAGTTGATATTGGTACTGCAAGGATGCATTTAAATTTAATTTGAGGTGTATTTTTTCATTTCCTAGATTTGAACTGAATAGATGTACTAGAAGTCAGGTATTTCACTAAGATGGGCTTCCTCACCCCAATAAACACTAATTATGTACTGCACATTTGAGGTATTAGTTAATAGCATTACAAGTTCTGTCTCATGCAACAAACTTAAACCAAGGTTTGTTATCAGCTGGTCTTTCCTGAAAAAGTGTTGATCATGTCATCGGTTACCCAACATATATATGTATGATCTTTCACAAAAAAGGCTTAATGGCAGAAAGATATGCCTCCGAATATCCCTTGATACCTTCCAAGAGAGGTTCCCTTCTAATTCTTTTATTCAGGTTTTTCTTCTTGAATACATACTCCTTTCAGTTAAATGTTAGATACATCAAAGAATACTCTAGTTAGGTTTAGTTTAGTTAGTAGATGACTTTTCTCTCCAGGCGGATAAAGAACAAAGAAGCAAGGAACTACAGAAAACAACAAGAAGACAGCATTAGTATTTGAGCTGCTGGAAGCTGTGGTGTGCAGCTGCTGGGCCGTCAGTCATTTAAATGTGTATATGTAGCAGCAGTACGTATGTGTTTAAGTGGAGGGCAACTTCCAGCATTTTGCAGCACTGATGCAAGTCATTGCCAGCTTCAGTCAACTTCCATCAAATCTCTGTTGATCTAGGTGATATGTGGAAGAATTCGTTTTTAAAAAAAACCTAAATTTTCTTTATAACCTCTGTGCCCTTAATAGTAGGAAAGGCTTTACATGTCTGTGTTTATGTTCTGCTCACACGCTGCAGCTGAGTATTCTAACATAGCTTCAAAAGCAGGCTGAAAATAGGCGTTTGCCTGCCTTTATTTCCAAGTGTTTGTATGCTTTGTTACGTGGGTTATGCAGTGCTGTATGCTACTGTGTAGACACAGGTCACATAATTTTGAATATATTCTTGAACAACTGATATGTTTCAAACATTTATATTTTTTTTTTATAGGTGAACTGGCATGACTTTGCTTTTTTTGACCCGGTTATGTATGAAAGCCTTCGGCAACTTATCCTTGCTTCCCAGAGTACAGATGCTGATGCAGTGTTTGCAGCAATGGACTTGGCCTTTGCCATAGACCTGTGTAAGGAGGAGGGTGGAGGGCAGGTAAGCACAGCCAAATCTGTTTCTGTAGCTGCAGAATTGGACGCTGTGTGCGTGTTGCCCTGTACATGTAATCCATGTGCTCCTCAAGTGGCAGAGATCATGTTTTACCCTTCCTAGATCTGGATACAGTGTTCTCCTCAGAAATGGCAGTGTGGGATTTTTTTCCTTGAAGGTGATGTAAAGCCTACTATAAAGTCTGGCTATAACATAGTCCATCCTAGGGAAACATGAAAGTTAACCTGTAGTAGAAAATTTTGCTTGTGTTTTTAGAGGAATATTAAGCAGTGAATCATGTGCAGCATACTGTGGCCATTGTAATAATCTCAGTTCCTTTTTTTTCTTTGTAAATGGTAACCTTGTTACTTTGCCACAGGTTGAACTTATTTCCAATGGTGTAAATATACCAGTCACTCCTCAGAATGTATATGAGTATGTCCGGAAATATGCAGAACACCGAATGCTGGTAGTAACAGAACAACCTCTACATGTAAGTCTCTTGTGGATTTGTTTGTTTTTTTAAAAAAAGATTTCAGTCAATCAATTCTTTTTCTTATTATGGTATTGCTAATCAGGTTTCTTCTGAAGTCTTGACAGCTTTATTACAAATACTTAATTTTTAAATTTTTTCTTTTTTGTAATTGTATAACTATTTCTGCAGTATTGTGAAGACTGAGTACTTTGAGCAATTTATCTTTTTTCATACAATGCAAGATAATGTCTTTTAAACTTGATCTCATTGGTTAAGCACGTATGTTCAGTTCTTGAGCTCAAATGGCACATATACTCTTGGAATTTTGCTTTATATTTATCAGCTGTTTTGTTCTAATAGTCTGTCATTTTTCATTGGTTTAGACATATAAACATAGGTTAAAAAGAAATTTCAAAAAATTTACATAAATCACCTTGAACTTCTGACTTGTGTGGTTGCTTTAAAAGGAAAAATCAATTATGAAACATAGTTTTATTCTTACTTTACTAGCCTGTCAAGAAATCTAACAATTCACTGTACTGAACTATATTAAAAATAATTTGTGGTTTAAAGCCCTTTTATTTAAAAAGTTATGGAGTAACATATTTGTAAACAGTTAATGAACATCCAGTACTTAGAACCACTTGTGCTCTGTCATGTACTACATCTAAACTTGGTCATTTCTGCTGACTGCGGTTTCCTGCTGCACTTCTGAGATCTGCTAGCAGACTGCTGTGTCACCTCTGTGCAGTTTAGGTCCAAAACTCTCACAGAAGGAAGGAACATGCTCTGGAATCGAGCTGCTTTGATCTCCATGTCTGCCTACATTAGTAGTTGGATGCTTATGTATGACAAGAGTTGAAAACCATAACATTGGTATTTACTTTGGAATTTACTAAACCAAATTTATTCATATTCTTCCATGCTGAAAATGGAATTTCCAGCCTTTTCAGGATATTACTTATTTATATAAATGAGTGTGTAAAACATTTTAAAAGCAGAGTGTCTGGGGAAGCAAAGTAACATGCAAGATGCAGTTTTTGATACTTCAGATGCAGTGCAGCTCAGCAAAATACCTGATTTTTGCAGAGTATGCATTTGCTTTTGCTCCTGGTGAAATATTAATTCAAACCATTACTGCTTTCTTTTGAAGTAGTAGGTAGGGTTTAACAGATCAGTGCAGTTCTTCGTTTCAGAGAATTTGCATCTCAGGTGGTAAAGCTTTGAAAGAATAGAACCTCTAGGAGAATGAGTTTTGAGTTGAGAGCGTATTTCACGTGGAACTTTTCAGTAATGCATTTAAAGTCAATCTGAAAGTGATATGTCTGTAATGTGAATCTTGTGGTTTTCACTTAAGGCAATGAGGAAGGGTCTCTTGGATGTACTTCCAAAGATTTCATTAGAAGATTTGACAGCAGAAGATTTCAGACTTTTGGTAAATGGCTGTGGTGAAGTAAATGTGCAAATGCTTATCAGCTTTACCTCTTTCAATGATGAGTCAGGTATGAAATAACTTATTCAGCAACAGAGTTGCACGGATAACTTGGTTTGTTCTGTGTGGAGTTACCAGCATTAAACTACCTCTTCAAATTTGACACCAGTTAATAAATCACTGAAAGTTGTAATAAAATTATTGGGTTTTTGCCTACCTTTGCAAATATTTGTCTTCAGCTGGGGGTGATTTTCCAACTTTGTCCATTGATGTTAAATACAAGGATTGTAGTATTGGTAGCGTATCTTTACTTCTGAAAGTTCTGACCTAACTTCAGAAGTATAAATGTTGATGGATGCAGTCTAATATTTGTTACATAATTTTAAACTATATTGAGCTGTTAGGCTTTTTGAGAGGGAGGGGGTGGGAGTTGTACTGTGGAATGTCAGAGTTAGCCTTTAAATTCAAAACTACATGTATTAGTTTTGAAACTACTAGGGTCTCCAATATCAAGACTTCATGAATGAGATTGTAGCTGAGATCCAACTTGCAGAACATGTAAAACAGATCTTTTAATATTTAGTGTACCAGCTTAATTATATTATTTATTTCACGCAGGAGAAAATGCTGAGAAGCTTTTGCAATTCAAGCGTTGGTTTTGGTCCATAGTTGAGAAGATGAGCATGACAGAAAGACAAGATCTAGTAAGTTGTCCATTCCCAATAGAAATGTGCAGAAAAACTGTAAAAGCTTTGGCATCATTACTGTTTATAACTGTGTTTATCTGCAGAGACTTTGTATATGAAGAGTTAAGGTAGCAGACCAGGGTAGTAGGGTTTGATTAGACTTTCAGTTCTGGAAACATCAGGTGTGAATCCTAGGTCATCTTGCAACTGAAAGTAAGCGTGCTGTGTCCATACCTAAATTCACAGGTCTCCTATGGAAGCACAGCTATAGTCTCTGCACAGTTGTTCTTAAGCTGAATAACTGTGGTTAGTCAACTGTGTCGTGAGGTAGTAGGGCTTGGAGGTTGAGTTCTCTTCCTGGATCATGTACTGTCCTGAGTTCTGTGTATCCTGAGGGCAACACCTGTGTCTTCTCTGTAAGATGTCAGTAACAATGCTGTCTCCTCAAAGCCTTTTCAGAATGGCAGATGAGAAGCATGAAAGACCAAGATACTGTTCCGGGGGGTTAATTTTCAAAAGCCTCTCTGTAGATTGTATTCATTGTACACTTCTTAAAGCTATTGGATTTAACTTCCTACTATTTAAGGTACTATCTTTCCCTTACAGTTTTCTAAAAGGAAACAAGGACTAATCTGAAAAGCAGAAAATTTTAGAGCACATTTGTTAAGGAATATCTATGATTACACTTTGGTAGTGACTCTGCTCAGCAAGTCAGTATTTCACACTTGAGGCTATAACCCAAATATCCTCTGTCGCTGCCTTTTGTCTGTACAAGTGTTATCTTCTGTAGTCACCGACTGGTTTGTGAGAGGCTTCTGATGCAGTCTGGATTGATGGCAGTCACCATCTTCCCAGACAGATCTGGGGACATTTCATTTCCTGAAGATTTGTTGATACAGGATAATTTTGAGTGCTTCTATCAGTTTTAACAGAAGTATTCAATATAGTGAGGAGTTGAGGAAAGGAAGTGAAGGAAGCTACCACAAAAACACGTGGCATGACTGCTGAGTTTAGTTGACGCATTGAACAGAACGTATTGTGATCGAACTTGCTGTGACTGCAGTTCCTCTGTAACCTGTCCCTACACAAACACATAGGCAATATGAATTTTGGCAGTGTGCAGCAGATTTTAAATGCCATCTTCTCTTTCCAGGTTTACTTTTGGACCTCAAGTCCATCATTGCCTGCCAGTGAGGAGGGATTCCAGCCTATGCCATCAATCACAATAAGACCACCAGACGACCAACATCTTCCTACAGCAAACACTTGCATTTCTCGCCTTTATGTCCCACTCTATTCCTCTAAGCAGATTTTGAAACAGAAATTGTTACTCGCCATTAAGACCAAGAATTTTGGTTTTGTGTAGAGTATAAAAAGTGTGTATTTGCTGTGTAATATTACTAGCTAAGTTTTGTAGATTTTTCCATTTGTCTATAAAAGTTTATGAAATGCTGTCATACCCCTGGTGGTACTTTAAAGATTTAAATGCAAACATTCCTGGACTAAATTTGTAATGTAAAGGCCTAAGGAGCACTGGCAGTATCTGAATGGAACAGTTTGCTAGTCAATAACTCCTTTGCCTAACCCCAGCCAAAGATGACAGCAGAATAATATAATTTACACTGTGATTTATCTTTTTGCTGAGGGAAAATATGTAAAATGTTCTGAAAATTCACTGCTGCCTTTGTGGAAAGTGTTTCAGCAAAGGTTCTTGTATAGAGGGAGTAGGGAATTTCAAAATAAAAAGTTAAGTATGTTCTGTGTTTTATTTTAACTTTTTTTTTATGGTGTTTAATTTGTGGTTGGCTGCAGTTGTGTATCATGTATATTGAACTTGTAAAAAGTTCCCGACAGCTCAGATCCCAGAGTTGGGATCGTTCACTTATGAAACCACTTTCATTGCAATTTTTGTTCTGATTGCATTGAACTCTGGTGCATCAGGTACCATCACTAATATTTTGCATGTAATCTGTACTTTTAGTGTTGGTTTTTTTTTTTTTTTTTTTTTGTACATATGATGAGGCCAATGCACAGTATTTCATAGTTCACAATCAACATTTTTGTATCCCTGTTTCAGTGAACAGACAGTCAGGAAATTTGTTCCACTACCAGTTCTAACCTGACACTTGTACTACGTTATCTAACTATGTAAAATCAGCCTGGGCACTTTCTGGTAACTGTAAAATGTTTATAAGATCATGATTATTGAATATACATTTTGGAAGACTTTAATGTTCGTGAGCAGCTTAACTTCTTTTGTATCTAGCCTTTTTTTAAGTATCTTGTTACAGTTTTTTAATAAAGAAATTACAGACAAAATACCAAGTCATACTGAAGAAACAATAGTTTTTATTTATTTAGCCACTTATATGTTAGCTAACAGCATACACTAAACATAGTTGTTCATAAAAATCTGAATTTTGTAACTGAAAAATTGACCTGCAGAAGATGTTCAGCCCACATTTTACAGTTAGCAGAGAATTCCTGAACGAAACAGGCCAGGCAGCCCCTTCTTTTCACAGAATTGGTTTGAAGGGAAAAAAGAGGCTCGTTCTGAAAAATCTCAAGGTAATTAAGTTAGAATAAAATTCTCAAACTGTGTTGTAGTGGGTTCTACTGTATGTTCACTTTCAAAGTGGTTGGTTGCTTTTGGGGAGGGCAGTATTTGACTATACTCTAGGACTACTCTTCCCTAATGCTTGAGAGATTTTGGAGAGTTAGGAAGTGATTAATGAAGGAAGGGGCTACTTCTGTGTCAAAAGAAATTTTTGAAAGCTTAGTAGACTAAAGTGTTGTGGGCTAAGAGCTTTTCTGGTGGTGATGTTCTCCCTCTTTCTTGCTTCTCCAACCCCATAAGTCCATGCTAGTGATTTTTACTTTTTCTTCCTTTCGTTGTGAGGAGCTAAACTAATGTTCGGTCAAAGTTCAAGTGGAATTCATCTTTGCCAGAGCTCCACTGAGTTTTCCTTTCTGTCAGCTAGCTGAGGATGACCAGAAGTTACCTACAGCTGTGATTTTAAAAAAAAAAAAGCCTCTGTTTTAATAATTTGTTTTGTTGCTAGAGGTATAGAGGACAGTTGAGATCAGATCAGAAATTCAGATCACCAGTTGCCAAACCGATGCTGAAAATACTGTTTTCTAAGTAAGGCTGACTCTTTCAGGCTTGTGTAGTTAAACTGCAGGTAAATCGAGTAAACAGATGTAGAATTATTTCTGCATGCACTAATACTTTCTAAGTCAATCGTCCTAGAAAAGGATATCTTCAATGCACTAGGATTGGAGTCTACTCTGGATTTCCTGTTGAGACCTCCAGTGTGTCTATCAGATTTTACTGTGCTAGTATCAATTAAAAACCAGTACAGCTACACAAGTCTAGATATAGGTGTATTAGTACAGAGAAAATGTATACTGGTATGGATGTTCTCATACACTGAGGTTAGTGACTAAGATACAAAGCAACACCTACCTTATGCCTGGATTTCTAACTGGTGTAATTATTTCCATTACCAAAAATGCCTCTAACTCTCTAACTGCAATGTGTAAAGTTAGTAGAAAGCAACAAAAGAAACTGTTTAGGCACCAGATCTACAGTCTGTAAAATAAAGCTCCCTCCCTCACACAGCTTTGTGAGACTTGATGTATTAAAAAGTATCTGAGGCCCTTGGATGGAAGGCCGTATATAAATGTAAAGTACTGTGTGTATATATATATATGTATTGTGTGTATATGTATATAAGTGTATGTGTATGTATAACATATAAATATATGTTATATGTATATATATTTCTGTATATAGCTTAAACATTTTTTAAGTCCTGTAATGTATAGCTAGACTAAAATTATGCAGATAACTCAAAGTAGCTCACCATATATACACACACAAGGCATTCTGATAAGTGGAGAGGGAACCTAGAATGATTTATGCTGTCGTCATTGACTTGAAATGTGTATGTAGCTTTATAAATAGCTTTTTTCCTCTGTATGGTATATTTAAACTATATCAAGATTTTAATAAGAAAAATGTTTATTAAAATCATAAACTTCATCTCCCTTTGACTTAAGCCCTTCTGTTAGTTTACTTTTAAGATGTGGTAGAGAAACTAGTTAAAGGAAAATTCTGTAATGTTTACATTTTTTTAATAACCTAAATCCTTAGCTGTTCTAT
>NW_008609250.1:24907-29008 GCF_000691845.1 Merops nubicus
ACAGGAGATTAAGGTAGCTATAAACAAAATGTTATTGCCAACTACTAGACTAGTTCCTATTCTGAATCTAGGGAAAACTGACACCTTAGTGTCAACTTCTCTGGCTAATTCTTGGCATTGGTTTCTGTTCCTCAGCTAACTGTATCCAACACAGAAGGTAAATTACTTGCTTCAGTTTTGTTAGTTTTCCAGAAGTGAAAAACTGTATGGAATTGTCATCAGGTGGCCTTTCCCATCTGTTTGGTTTGGGAGTGACTTTCCTGCCTTGGAAGTTAGTTGTTTGGTCATTAGATGACATGCAGTGAAAAAGCTGTAAACTGCCAAATTTGTGAATCAAGAGCAATACCCTTCTTGTACAGCAGCAGTCATTCAGGGAGGCAGCGGAAAGGAAATTTTCCTAATCTCTTAACCTACGTTTACCTTTGTATAACTTGCACAATTGTGCACAGACCTGCTATTTTTCCAAAGTTCCCTTCAATGCACACGTGGAAGTAGAGCGTGTAGGGTGTGAGCCTTTCCTCGGTAGCTGGTGTGCAGGTGGGAGAAGCTCCCCAGTCACCACTGGCCGCCTCCCATGCACCTTGCTTCTCCCAGGGAGCCCTTCCTCGGCACCCCCCTTCCCCATCCCTCATGCCACAGGAAAGGTCACTCAGTAGATTAGTAGCAACCTCATCCTCTGGGGAAGCTTACTGCTGTGCTTTTTAACTCCCTCTTAACAGCACCCTTATAACCTGTGGATCATGCCTCTGTGTGTGGATCTGTAAATGCCACTCTGAGCTGCTTCTGTGTCTACTCTTCACTTTATTGGCGCTTGCATTTCACTGCCTTCCGCTCACTAGGGCAAACTACACACCTAGCTTAGTAGCTTTGATTCCCTCTTTCTTCAAGCTTTGTATGATTTGACCTTTACTTCTGAACTACTTATTTTGTATTTTTAATAACATGTCTACCAAAATTGATTAGAAAATTCTGCAAGTCTGGATTAGCTGGTTTTCGGTGCTTGTGCCATTGGCTTAATCTGAGGTCTGAATGTCCACACAGATTAAAATGTGTAGGTGAACTGGTCATGCAAAAGAAAGCTTCAGTGACTGTCTTGAGCTCACAGAGCTGGAAGTTCGGCGTGGTCTGTGTGAGGAGGACACGAACAGGCTTCACAGCTGGAATCTGGTCTCCAGCACAGTGTAGTCATTGCCCAGCAGGACTTCCCAGCATCAGTGGGAGCACCAAGGGGTCCTTTCCTAGTTGGATTTTGGTTTTGTGGTTTTTACTTGGAGCTATTTGAGTGTGTCAATGAGCAGATGCACTGAACTGAGAAGCATGGAGGACTTCTAATTTTTTATCTAACTTTTAAGGATTTTCAGTGGAGTTGTCTTTAAGAGAATAACTTCATGTCTTGCTTGAAACGCAACCTATGAGACACAAACCTCTCCCCTCCCCTTTGTCCATAGCTTTCTTAATATCAAGGTATTTTTTGTCATTAAATATCACCACAAGTTACTATAACAGTAATACACTGTTTACTATAGTAAGAAGCAGCAGAAGTCCCAAGTGTTTTGTGACTCGTATTCCATAACAGTGAAACTTCAGTATCCCTTATCCAGTGGCAACAGCAGCTAACACAAATGCACGTTTGAATGTTATAGTCATGTAAGCCTGTTGGAAAATAGGGTGCTGCCACAGCCTCTGGTAAAGTCTCAGCAAGGAGTTGATTTGGACATAATGAAATTATTTACAAATTTATTTTCATACCATTAATAGTTTTAGGATGCAAAAGAGGAATTCACTTTCATTTATAAATGAAAATTCTTACTAAAGTGGCATTCTTCATATAGAAAATGGTATTTCTAAAACATTTTTGAAAAGCAGAGAAGTATTCCCAAATGAAGTAATACCTTTTGGAGGAGGGAGTGGAGAGGCATTATAGTTCAAGCTGTGATGACTGTATTTTGGATGGCTTAGAAGATAAAAAATTTGGGACATATTTGGTAACAGCAACTTACTTTGCCTTCACACGAAAGAGTACTTTGCCCCAAAAGCAGTAATTGATGCATAATTACATTTTTTTTTGTTGCCTTTATTATTTTCAGAACTAACTACCGCACGAATTTGCAAATTGTTCTCATTTGTGTCTTTCCAGAGGAGAAAATGGACAGGCTGGTTTTTTGAAAAGGTTTTGGGTTTTGTTTGTGGTGGTGTTTTTTTTTTTTTTTGGTTGGTTTGGTTTGGTTTTGAGTGGATCAAAACTACTCCATTGCACAGAGCGTGCTTTGGGAATGCGAAGCTGTGCCAGTAAGCCAGTGGGGTACTAAAGGTGTGTGCTGCTGCACCTCCACCGACTGCAGTTAGCAGCGTGAGAGCTTTGGGAGCCACAGCCCACCCTGTGAGAAGGCCCGTTCTGGTGTGCTGCCTTGCTGTGGGTCCCCTCCCTGCTGTGGGAACCTCTGGGAAGCGCCACCATGCTTTCAGGACGTGGCTGTGGATGTGATCCTGCAGATCAGAGTCCCTCCCCACGCAGAAACACCTCCACCACTCCTAGCAGGAACGTTTGTTGTGAGCGAGCACAGGTAATGGGCCATGGGGAGCTGGAGAGCTGCCACACCACCAAGAAGCTGGGAGATAAGGAGTGCAAACAGCTTCCACCACTCCTCAGGGAGCTCATTCTTGATACAACATTGTAGGTACAGCTGAGTGATCTGAACTCTTGCAAAACTGTTCCTAGTGCTGTACTTTATATGTCTGTTTATTCTTAATTTGACGGTGTTAATGGGGTCACTTGGCTTTGTTCTACATCAATCAGTGTTTCTCTGCTTGCTTGCTCTAGATAAAAAAAGGAATCCCTGGTACTCAATATGCCAATGAGTGGAGCTGTTGTTAGATGTGAATATTAAGCAACTTCTGTGGGTATCTCTGAGTAATAAAACTTAAAAGCTGTAGTAGTCAGGCAACAGCAGATGTTAGTGTAAACCAACCTTTTCTTATTTACTGTTTGTGTTTTTTCTGGTGTGCTCTTTAGCAACTTGCTGCTTAGGCATGTGTTTGTGCTCCTCAGAAAACGCCATGGAAGAAACCCAAAGCTGTTCTCATGCTTAGGACCAGCACAGTCACCTGTGCTGCACAGATCTCATCCCTGAATTCCCTCACTCCCTGCCTGCCCTGGTGAGGCTTGAGCTCCTCTCAAAAGGCATGAAAAAGCAGCAGGAGACAGATAAGGTCCAGAGGAGCCCAGCTGGCCTGGATCCCACTTTGCGTGCTTAGTGAAGGGTGAGAGGGGAGGTCTCAGTCATTCTGTGCCAGCAGGGTGCCTTAAAAAAAAAAAAAAAATTAATTACAGAGAACTAGCAAAACAAAACTGAAGGTTACCTTTCTGGAAAAGGATACCAGGATCCCTCAAAGCCCCTAGGTGTGCACTATGTACCTTCTCTGGCTGCAGGGTGGTTGGAGATGTTTGGCTGTGCTTGGACCAGGCGGTAGTTGCAGAGATGGTCCGCAGTGTCTATGGACTCATCTGCACTGAGGAAGACCACGCGTCTAGGTCCTTCTCTTCCTCCTGAAGGGACCTCTCTGGACTCCGAACATTTCTCTGGGCTTCTAAAGAGTGGCTTAATCCTGCATGTGTGCTGCTTGACTCTCGGTGTTCGCAAACTTTTATCTCTTGCTCACTGGTGTTTGCTTTTAGATTTGGGTCTTTGATTTCAGGGCTTCATGACTAACGAGGTCCTACCCTTTTGGTGGGACTTCTTTTTTTTCTCTGTTTGATTGTTTCAGTAAATGACCCACATATCTACATGAAAGGGGCCTAAGGGCCTGGCCAACTTTGGGACTGGGAAATAAGAGGAAATAACTGAATTGTTCTGTTTGATTCAAATTTTTGAATTCCCAGCTCTGGATGAAAAGAGTGCCAGAAACAAAAGTCGATAGTACTTTCACTCATGGTATTTGCAGTCACAGGTCCCTGCAAGCACCTCCAAACACTTGTATTTGTAAAACTTGTTTACAATCCTTAATCAGCCAGAGACATGTTTAGGATTTTCTCCTAATTTTGGGTGGTTGTTTCAATTTTTCTTGTCGCGAGTTTTATTTTTTGCCCTGCCTCGCTGCTCC
>NW_008609251.1:0-10988 GCF_000691845.1 Merops nubicus
TCGTCTGCAAGCAGGAGCTATCACTTTAATCTTTCCCCCATCCGGACAGAACTCCTCCGTCATCCTTGACCCACTCTGACCGCCGCTGCCGTTGCGGGGGGCTTTGGGCAGCACTGGCTCTGCTCTCCCCCCGCGGCCCGGAGGAGGGTGCCCCGGGGTGCCCCCCTCACCCCCTCCCTCTCCCTCCTGTCCTTGCAGGACTCCTCCGAGTCGCAGGCGGCGGTCACCAGCCCGGTTCGCAGCTCCCGCCGGGGCGATCCCTTCACCTCCAGCCCCGGCCGGGACCTGCCCCCCTTCGAGGATGAGTCCGAAGGGCTCCTGGGGACAGAGGGGCTTCCCGAAGAGGAGGAGGAAGGCGAAGAGCTCATTGGGGAAGGGATGGAAAGGTAAGGAAGCCAGTAGGAGCCAGCTTCTCGGTGGGGTTGTATCTGGGGATTTCGCTAATGGGACGTCAGTGCAGCCAGCGACATGGCGAGGGGTTCTCAGGCACGGTGGGGTCCCTCTGCTGTGCTGGTAGCTGGGGTCAGGCGGCTGAACAGCAGCTGGATGGTGGAGAAAGGGCAGGGCATGGTGTTGTTTGAGTCCTGGAAAAACTGAGCAAATTGCAAGCTGAGAGCAAAGTGCCATCATGATCCTGTGTGGGTAAACCAGGATCTCCTTGGGTGCATGATGTGCATCCAGCCCAGCTCCTTACTCCTGCAGGCATAACATTTAACGTTTTATCCCTCAGCCAGGCCTGCCGGCAAGCTGATGCACTTCACAGCACAAAGGCTTGAATGCTGGCATTCATAACCACGGTGCTGGAGCCCTTTGTACTGCAGGGCACCTTCTGTTGTGAGGTGCCTTCCTGCTCAGCATGTTCCGTCTTGCTGCAGAGCAAGTGTCCTGACACCTACCCAGCAGCCCCCAGAGAAGGGCCGGAGAAAGGCTGTGGAGCCTGGCCTGATGCAGTCCGTGTGTGTGCTAGGGACTACCGCCCCATCCCCGAGCTGGACGTCTATGAGGCAGAGGGCCTGGCCTTGGACGATGAGGACGTGGAGGAGCTGACCGCCAGCCAGAGGGAAGCTGCAGAGCGAGTGATGAGGCAGCGCGACCGCGAGCTGGAGCAGGGCATGGGCCGCATGAGGAGGGGGCTGCTCTATGGTAGGTGCAGATCAGCTGTAATAAGTGGGCTGACTGTAAGCTGGCCCTTGCAAGGGATATTGACTTGCCATCAGGGTAGCACAGAGGCCCCTGGAGTTGCAGCATATTTGGGGTCTTGGTGAAATATCTGACTGTGGACTTGGCTGGTCTTTCCAGTGCATGATCCCTTTGATTTGGGCTTCCTAGGGGCTCATTTTGTGTGTTCTCTTATGTGTTTGCTCCTGAAACAAAGTCAGAATGCTGGGCCTGTATCAAGAGATTGTAATTATGCCGAGCATATGCTGTGGAGTTTGTTGGTGTTCCTACAGGGACTTTTGTGGGCTGGATGGGAGGGCCTTTGATGCGCTTGGAAGCCCATTCCTTGGTCTTGTTCCCTCTGTGCATTAATGGACCTGACTGTGAGCTGTTGCATAAAAATCTTCTTATTCACACCCAGAAAGTCTTTAGCTATATTGTGGAAGACGTAGGAGCCAGGCTAGAGCTGGATTTAGGCTGGGCCTGGTGTGGTTCTTGATTTGTATCCCAGACTCTGACAACTTTACTTCCACAGCCTGTGCAATCCAACCATGACTAATGCAAGGAGTGGGAATGGGAATCCCAACTCTCTAACGACTTTTCTTCCCAACCCTTAGATAGTGACGATGAAGATGAAGACCGTCCTTCACGGAAGAGGCGGCTGGCAGAGCGGGCTGCCGACGGCATGGAGGAGGAGGAAGAAGATATGATTGAGAGCATTGAGAATCTGGAAGACATGAAAGGGCATTCAGTGAGGGAGTGGGTTTCCATGGCAGCTCCCCGGCTTGAGATCTACCACCGCTTCAAGAACTTCTTGAAGACCCACGTGGATGACCATGGGCACAATGTCTTCAAGGAGAGGATCAGCGACATGTGCAAAGGTAGGGCTGGGGGTTAGAGGCTCTCTCTCCTCTTTATGAGGATCACGGTGTTTTATAGGGATCCAATCCATAGGTGGATTTTTTTTCTGCCTGCCCTGTCTGTCATAGACATTGAGTCAGCACTTTAAGAAACTCAGATGCTGCTGGAGATAAATGAATAATGGAAACATGTCTACTGTCCTCTTTGATTCTGCTTGACTAATTAGAAGGCCCCTGGCGTCTGCTACTCATTAATATTCATATCGTAGACATGCATCAAAAAGACTATGTGGGGCAGCAGACAGTGGTCTGCAGGCTTGCGACCCGAAAGAGACAATTGCTTGCTGTCTATGCCAGTTACTTTCTCACCCTGGATACTGGATAATACAGCAAGGGGACACAAACAGACCTTGTGACTTTGAAAACCATGTCAGTGTTGTGGCCTGGTATTCTGCCTAGGCACTGCCAGAGGAAGCAATCGTTAAGGCTGGCCTTGATAAACGTTAAAAGCAGAAATTGTCACCTCTAGGAACAGCTCATGTAACTGAAATTGTTCATATTTCTTCTTTATATATTGAGGCAGAAGCTCCAGAAGCTTGAGCAGTGGATCCGGGTCAGTGTTACACAGCCAGGAACTAAAAGGCATTTGTCTTGGCCCTTTGCAGGGACGTAAGATGCAGAAGGTTTTTGTCAGCCCTTCCGGCATAGTTGTCTGTGCTGTTAATTTCTGTTCCTTGGAAGTCTGTGGGAGAGTTGTGTGTTGGACTCAGGCTTTTGAGTCTCTTGAACGCTGAGGCTGGCAAGTATCTGTGCTGAACTGGAGAGGAACAATCACAATACTGATAAAGAATTTGTCAGAGAAATAAACTAAAAGGAGTTTTCCACTCATTTTCATACAGTTGACCTCTAAACATTTTTCAGAGAAGGGTCAGACATTTACAAACTGGAGCCTGCAGGATACAGGCTTGTCTGCTCTGGCTATCTTCTGCAGATTCCTTGAGGACTGAGCAGGCTACAAATACAATTCTTCCCATCTTTTCCTTAAGAGAACAGAGAGAGTCTGGTGGTGAACTATGAGGATCTGGCAGCCCAGGAACACGTCCTTGCCTACTTTCTGCCTGAGGCCCCAGCAGAAATGCTGAAGATCTTTGATGAAGCAGCCAAGGAAGTGGTGTTGGCCATGTACCCCAAATACAATCGTATTGCTCAGGAGATCCATGTCCGTATCTCCCACCTCCCTCTGGTGGAGGAGTTGCGGTCACTCAGGTAAGCAGCAGGAGTGCCTGCAGCAGGCTGTGGGGTGCTCAGGAGCAGTCTGCAAGCTAAAGCTCTGGATAAGTCCCAACAGGATGACTGAGCTTATTACAGGAAAAAAAAAAAAAAAAGTCATATTAAAGATGAACTTCCAGTGTCCCCAGAGGTAAAGCACAAACCCTGCAAGAAAACTCCTACTGATTACTGTTTCTTACCAGGCCTTAGGGAGTTGTACCGTGTAGGAAGGATATTTCTGCAGGGTGTTCTGCCTTGTGTGCCCTGCAGGCATCCAGCATCTCTCTCTTTCCCCAGGCAACTGCACTTGAATCAGTTGATCCGGACCAGTGGAGTGGTGACAAGTTGCACTGGAGTCCTCCCTCAGCTCAGCATGGTCAAATACAACTGCAGCAAGTGCAGCTTCATCCTAGGACCCTTTTTCCAGTCCCAGAACCAGGAGGTGAAACCCGGTTCCTGTCCAGAGTGTCAGTCTCTTGGCCCCTTTGAAATCAACATGGAAGAGGTGAGAGATGTGCTTGCCAGGATGGGGCTGTCTGCTCACCCTGCCCGTGCTGCTACACTGCCTGTTCTTCCCAGCCTGGCCTTGGCTCCCACCCCTTGAACAAGCTTGGTGCCAGGAGAGGGGTCTGCTGCGATATCCAGGGATGTGTGAAGATAAATCTTGTCTATTTTAAGCTCTTGACCTGAATTTGCTTAATTTAGCAGCCAGAGGTAATTTACTGCCTCATGGTACATGTTTGGGCTGAATCTTTTGCCACAGTTAGCTCTGTGGTACACAGTTAGCTGTCTGTATTGTAGAAATGCAGACACAGACTGTCCAGCTCTCCTCCTTCCCAAGTTAGGTCTGTATTTCCTGGTCTGCCAGCTGAGGAAACTGGAGGGCAGTAGCAAAATCATTGATATGGAGTGCTTGACTTTCATTCTTTGCTATGATATCTTTAACCATCACAACTAGAGCATTCTTCTCTCTGGATCTGGTCCAGTATTTGGGTGAAAAAACACTGTGGAGGTGAAAACACAGTGGTGAGATGTGGCAAATTACTTTCCTTCCCCATTGTTGTCTATCACAGCCCGGAATTGCTCCTCACAACCTCCATCCTCCCATATCCATATTTTCTTTAACCAGAGCATAGTAAATCTTTGAATGGACCTTCTCTGATGAGGTGCCTTTGAAAAGCATCCAAAACATCTACCACGGTGACGCCCGTCAGGCTTGTTGGGTAACTTGTGTTTTGTTGTTGCAGACGGTCTATCAGAACTATCAGCGCATCAAAATCCAGGAGAGCCCTGGGAAGGTGGCTGCTGGCAGGCTGCCCCGCTCCAAGGATGCCATCCTCCTCGCTGATCTGGTTGACAGCTGCAAGCCAGGGGATGAGATTGTGAGTACACTCTTGGAACTCAAATACGGGGTGAGCACAGAGCATTTTTAAGCTCTGACAGTGACATGGTGGGAACATCCTATGGAGACGTGGGGAGGGTTTGTCCTCGGCTGCATTTAGACAGCTACTTCTGAGATGGGTATCTTAAAATGGAGAGGGGGCTGTTTTGCACTGTACAGGCACTGACATAGCATCTCCTGGTTCCCAGGAGCTGACAGGGATCTACCACAACAACTATGATGGCTCCTTGAACACTGCTAACGGGTTCCCCGTGTTCGCGACCGTGATCCTGGCCAACCACATTGCCAAGAAGGACAACAAGCTGGCTGTTGGAGAACTGACTGATGAAGATGTGAAAGTGATTGTGGGTCTGTCTAAGGATGAGCAAATTGGGGAGAAGGTGGGTCGGCCTCAGACTTCCATTTTTTTTCCTGTTGGTAGGTTGTTGTCACCTGGCAACTGGATCAAAAAGTGATGAAAGGTGTCAGCTGGCTGAGCAGTGGTTACAGAAACTTTCAGAAATCCCAGTTCCCTCTGAGTGGTAGGCCTTAGACAGCTGTTGATGAGACTGAGTTGTAGGAGGGAAATAAGTAAGAAACATGCCTCGTACTTCTTGGGGTCAGATTCTCTGTTTCTCCCCTTCATTCTCTGAGTCTTCCACATCACAACAGGGCTGGAAGACGGGTGAGAGACACTCGGACACTGCTTTTATTTGAGCAGTGTTTTCCCATATCTTGAAAGAAAAGTTAGGGAAATGTTCTGAGGGGCCTCCAGTCCCTTTAAGGTGATGATATTACTTAGCTTAAGCTATGGTAGAGATCTTAGCTTTACTTCTCTCTGCATGCTAAGACCTGAATCCAGTACTCAAAAGAACAAAGCTCTTGGATTGGTGCGTGTTCAACCTCACTTGGGTCAGGTTTCAGCTCTGTAGTAGGGGCATTTCACTCTCTTGCCTTGGTCATGCTGTTTTTATATTGAATGCTCTTGCCAGCTGATGGAGCAGCTTTGGCTGAGCCAGGACTGTTTTAATGTGAATGGTCTCTCAGATTATTATTGTTAGTCAGACTGTTCTTGAGAGAGTAAGACAGTTGTTCATAATATTTGATCACTATGACAATTCGTGTGCAGTGTAGCCCTTCCAACTACTACCATTCACAGTGAGTAAGTCTCAAGGTCTCCAGCTTTGCAAGAGCTGATAACAGCCACCGCCTTGTGCACAGCGGGAGTGTGGAGGCAGCAACGGCAGCTTCCTGTGCCAGACTAAACAATCTGCTGTGCCCCAACAGCACCATTGCTGCAAAGCACCTTCAGGGGGCTCGGGGTAGGTAGTTTGAAACCTTTGAAGAAGCCCTGTCACCATGGATGATGAAAGACTCTTCAAAGACAGCAGTATTGTAAACTTAGCCGTAGATATGACCCCTTGCTGATTTTCATGCCAAATTCTACCTGGATTGGGAAGTGGTATTCCCTGAACAACTTCTCTGGTTCTCCTTTCAGATTTTTGCCAGCATTGCCCCATCTATTTATGGGCATGAAGATATCAAGAGGGGCCTGGCTTTAGCTCTCTTCGGTGGAGAGCCCAAAAACCCAGGTGGGTGTCAGTTGGGGTTACTTCACTCAGCTGAAAGCAAATGGATCTGGGTTTGTCTGTGGTGCTGCAGTGAGAGCAGTTAAGAGTTGTCTGTGTGTCTTTGTGACAGATGCATGACTGAGGGCTGTCTGTGATGGAATTGGCTGCTTTTATCACACTGGTGTGACAGTAGAAACACTAAGACTGAAAACAGTTCCTGCTGTACACCTGGGCAAGTTTTTATCTGCCCTCTTCTAGGAGGTCATGTCTGATGCCCCTTCAGCAGTTTCACCTTTTGGTGTCCTGATTTGTTACGTTCTTCTTAGAAGGATGTGTCCAGCAAGGTTAAGAATGCTATTTTATACATGTGACTGCCTCCAAAGCTGACTTTTGTCCCTCCGCTACCCTGTAAAGTGGTTTTCCTGCCTACTCTTTGCCTTCCCTTCAGCTTTGTGGTGTGTTGGGCAGGGCTGCTGTCAAGCCATGCACTCAGCTGCCAACGTGTCTCTTCCATTACTCTTCCAGGTGGCAAACACAAAGTCCGTGGTGACATCAACGTGCTTCTGTGTGGAGACCCCGGTACCGCGAAATCCCAGTTTCTGAAATACATAGAGAAGGCATCTAGCAGAGCAATCTTCACCACTGGCCAGGGTGCTTCTGCTGTGGGCCTCACAGCCTACGTCCAGAGGCACCCAGTCAGCAAAGAGTGGACTTTGGAGGCAGGAGCACTCGTGCTGGCTGACAGAGGTGTCTGCCTGATCGATGAATTTGACAAGGTGAGGTGACCCAAACCTCTGTGAGAAGGGTTAGTTGTGGAGGGACTGGTTGTAACCTCTGCCAAGAGGAAACACTATTACTCGTGGTGTGGTCCCCCAGCTGACTGAGACTCCTGTAGTTTGCTTAGGCCCTTACTGGTCCCTAGTGCAGTTGCTACTTTCTGAGAGCATCAGGAGCCGATTCCCCTTCGTGTGTTGGGCGATGAATATAGACATAGGTTCGGTTTAAGTAGTTCTTGCTTTCTTGTAGATGAATGATCAGGATAGAACCAGCATCCACGAAGCCATGGAGCAGCAAAGCATTTCCATCTCCAAGGCAGGCATTGTCACGTCCTTGCAAGCCCGCTGCACTGTTATTGCTGCTGCTAACCCCATAGGTAAGTGCTGGGAGAACACAGAACCATCTCCGGCCTCCAGCGCAAGTCCTGCTGTTATGAGAACTGTGGCACAACTCCCCCTCCTGAAGCCTTGGTTTCTCCAGATCAAGCAAGCAGTAAATTCTTTCTGTGCAGAAGGTCTCTGCTTGCTTCAAAGCTTCAGCCCTGGAGCCTGTGCCTGACTTGGAGATTCTTCTCAATGATCTAGGTGGGCGATATGACCCGTCGTTAACTTTCTCGGAGAACGTAGACCTGACAGAGCCCATCATCTCTCGATTTGATATCCTGTGTGTGGTGAGAGACACAGTGGACCCTGTGCAGGTACAATCTGAGCTCATAATGTTGCTTTTGGGATGCTCGGCTGCAGTTGTTCGTTGAGTTTTGCTATCCAGGGAGTGTTTTCAGTGTCAGTCCACTGCTCTCTTGTAGGATGAAATGCTTGCCCGGTTCGTTGTTGGCAGCCACATCAAGCACCACCCAAGCAGCAAGGAGGCAGTGAATGGAGATGCCAATGAGGTCATTCTTCCCAACACATATGGGGTTGAACCCATTCCCCAGGAGATCCTGAGGAAATACATCATCTATGCCAAAGAGAAGGTCCACCCCAAACTCAACCAGATGGACCAGGACAAGGTGGCCCGGATGTACAGTGACCTCAGAAAAGAGTCTATGGTGAGAATATTGAGGCGAGGGGCGAAAGAAGTGTGTACTGAGGCTGCAAGTCAGCCTGGGACTGCTCCAGCATATATTGACACATTTTTGCCATTCCCTTCACAAAGTCTGTGCTACTGTTTTGTGAGAGACGGGCAGATTCTGCAGTGTCTGCCGAACAGATGATTTGTCATCTAAATGCAGAGTCTTGCCTGTTGGTGATTTGTGGATTGATGGACTGGACACATGTACTAGTGCCTGCCATGGCAAAGTCCTCTTATTGTCACCCAGCCTGGCAGGCTCACAGGAGATGCTTGTGTTCACTTAGATCCATACGCTCATGGTACATTGCAGGGAGCTGGTCTGCATAGAGGGGCTCTTCTTTTTTGTCTGGGGGATCTTTCAGGCTCATGTCATGATCTCCAAGTGGAACAGGAATTCACTGGGGTCAGAGGGAGGTTTTTGGAGCTTGGAGAAACTACATATTTTTCTGGCTTTTTATTTCCTTAACTCCTCCTAAAAGTTGCTGGATGAAAGGAGATTGCTGTTCCTGAAAGGCACTGAATAATGGCAAAGAGGGACCCCTCGTAGCATCCCCTCACACCCTGCCGAGTTCAGATGTTGAACGGGGGAGGCTGTACCGCTCTGTAGATCATGCCAGCAGGTGGCAGAGCCGCCTTAGCCTGAGAGTCCTTAAAGGTCCAGGAGCAGCTCCCTACAGTGTGAGTTAGGTCCTGGGCTGGAAGCCACCTGCCTCGCCCCATGTTTCGTCCTCCTCTCCCCGCGCAGGCAACCGGCAGCATCCCCATCACGGTGCGGCACATCGAGTCCATGATCCGGATGGCCGAGGCGCACGCCCGCATGCACCTGCGGGACTACGTGGTGGAGGACGACGTCAACATGGCCATCCGGGTGATGCTGGAGAGCTTCATCGACACGCAGAAGTTCAGCGTCATGCGGAGCATGCGCAAGGTGGGCGCCGGCCCAGCCAAGGGCTGCAGCTGCACCCCAGGCCCCGAGGGTTTCACTGCAGCCCCTTTGCACTGCTAGAACTAGTTAACTAAGAACGAAGTTAACTAAGTTAAACTTAGTTCTGCAGGAGGAGACTTCCAGGCTCTGCAGGGGTCCATCCTGAGGCAGGTGCCGAGCTCACGTACGTGGAGTGCTGGAAGTGTGAAGGCACTGCCATGTGACTGCCCGTCGTGGCTCTGTGGAGGCGCAGTGTTTTTGTTGGGGCTGAGGAGGAGGTGTGCCCCGAGCCTCTATAGAAGACGCTGCCGCGTCTCTCTTCTTTTTTGACACCTTCCCTGCTATTTTGGCACAGAACTCCCACTGCTGCTGCTGCCAGGTGATCAAGCCCAAGCAGGCAGTTAGTTTCTTCACTAGTTTTTTCTGGGGCTCCTCAGGGGACAATTAACCACAGGGGCAGCACTCACTGTGGTTTAGTGCACAGTCTGCCCTTTTCTCTGAGTGTCAGGGGCTGGCTCTGAACAGCTCTTGGCTGGCCACAGCCTGGCATTTATCCACTCCAAGTGTCTGCCCTCTCTGTCTGGACAACTCATAGCCTCTCTTTGGCTGCAAACAGCCAGCCAAGTGTGAGTGTCTGCTGGGGAGGCACGGGGCAGTCAGGGTTACGGGAAGCTCTACCCCTTCCCCAGGGCCAGGCTTCTCCCAGCTGCTACCCCCATGGGCAGCACACCTCCACAGCAGTGCTCTGCCAGCCCCCGAGACCCTCCAGGGCTGGTGATGAGGCTACTCCAGAAATTTTGCATGGCTGTAAGAGCAGCCGGCAGAGGAGTGTCGTGGCTCTGTTTTAACTGCATGTGCAGGTGGCAGCTTGGAGAGGCCAAAGTCCCTTAAGAGACACTAAGGGCACAGTTGACAGCACTGTCGTGTGGTTCCCCTTGGGCTCTGTGGGAGGAGGGAGTTGGCTGGCGTGGGGCACAGGAGACCACAGCGTGTCACTTGGCTCCTGACCCTCTTGTCTCGTCCCACCCTCCCTCCCAGACGTTCTCCCGCTACCTCTCGTTCAAGCGAGACAACAACGAGCTGCTGCTGTTCATCCTGAAGCAGCTGGTCGCGGAGCAGGTGATGTACCAGAGAAACCGCTATGGGGCCCAGCAAGACACCATTGAAGTCCCAGAGAAGGACCTGGTGGATAAGGTATGGGCTGCTTGTAACAGGCCTTCTCTGGGTTGCTTCCTGCTTTCTGTCTGCAGCCTCAGAACCAGAGCTGTTCTCAGACTTGGAACTTTTCTTCCTGAGTTAGGGTATCAGAAAACATTGGTGTTAATTATTTTATCCCAGAATCAGGGCTGTCTCATCCATCTCTGCTCCTCTCTTCTCTGGAAGCACCATATTCTTCTTCCTCAGTTCTCATGAACACCCATAAAGCTTTGAGGTTGGAGTGGTAAAATCCTGCAGTACTGCTGGTGCTTTGCAAGTGAATGAGGACAGAAGTTCATTCCCTGGCACCTGCATTTAAATAAGCAGTGAGCAGAAAAATCTCTGTACGAGTTTTCCCAATCCCTCCTGAGGCTCACCCTCCTACTCCTTAATGCATCCTCATCCTGGCATAGGAGCTGCGCTCCTGGCTCTGCCTTTCTGTGCAATGCATTGACCTTGCCTGGCCCTAAAGCAATATTTGATTCCTGGGTTGCTGCTTTTCTGCTCTTTGCATCAAATGTGCAGAGTAACTACTTCCAGACCCACCAGCTTTGGGCTGCCTGTGAGACCACAGACAGGTCTCCTGCAGAACTGCCTCCCACCGGGTAAGGTATTAGGGGCTTTTGGATAGTAGTAACATTCTGGCTCTAGTGGAAGTCAAAGGACAAGCTAAGTGCAGGCAGATGCTGAGCCAGCAGCCTCTTTGCTCAGCTCAGCCCTGCCAATGCTCCTTTCCTCCTGACCTGCAGTCTCCCCTGCTAGTGCAGTTCTGGTTCCTG
>NW_008609251.1:11019-23314 GCF_000691845.1 Merops nubicus
CTGCTGATGGTCAAATTTTACACAGCCTCTGCTGTGGGAAACCATACAGTTCTTATTTTTTTTAACTAAACATTTGCATCTCTTCTCCCTCCTCCTCCCAGGCTCGGCAGATCAACATCCACAACCTCTCTGCCTTCTATGACAGCGAAGTGTTCAAGATGAACAGGTTCAGCCGGGATGTGAAACGGAAGCTGATTGTCCAGCAGTTCTGAGCCTGGCAGCAGTTTGCCCCCTGCTCCTGTGAGATGAGACCTCCCTCTTGCAGCCCTCCCAGGAGCACTACAGAGATCACGATCCAGAGGGACTAAGCTGCACATTCTCTTGCTTGTTTTGTGCCTTATGGATTAAGGGAGCGCTGAGCTGCTGAAGACCTTGTAAATAGAACAGAGTTAAGCAGTTAAATGCCCAGCCAAGTCCGTTTAGCAACTTTATTCACTGTTTTGCCTTGTAGCTAAGCACAACAGGGAGAGAAATGCTGGCCACGTAGACGGGCATGTTTGCTGTTTGTTTGTCACTAGTTGTTACAGGCTCATCCGCAGTAGGGACCAAGTGGGAGCATTTGGAAAGCATTTGTCTGCCTTATCCACGCCCCTTGGACTGCAAGCACCCTGAGGGATTCTCTTTTCCCATCTCTGGCGACTGTGCAGCCTGCTGGGATGATAATTGAGACTGCTTTCAACTCTCCGTGAACCAGCCAGCCTCTCAGCTCCAGGCCTTTGTGCCTGACACTTGACATTTCCCCAGGTGCCCACACAGGTTGACCTTCTGCTTTAAAAGGGGGGTGGGGGCAGGGAAAGACGAGAACGGAACTAAACTCTGACTATTTGTAATACTAGTGGTGATCTGTATGGGCAGTGGAGGTTCCTTCAGTACATCCTGGGGAGATATACTTCCAGAAGACTTAGGGAAGGGGATTCCCTTGCCTTAGTGGATGTTCTCTCTGTGCAGCTGTCAGGAGAAGTGAATTTTTGGCTGGATTGAAGTGCTGGCACATAAACAACACCATCTCCCTCACTCATTTGTTGAGGATGAAGTACTTGTGGTGCTGTTTTGGGGAGTAGCAATGGAGGAGCATTGAGCTGGAGGTATTCAGTGAGGACAGGATGGGACTCAGTGTTCACAAGCAATTTTTTCACTGTGTGCATTTTTAATACATTTGATGTTCAATACTTTTTGTGTTTCATCCTCTTTTGGGAACTGCTGTAGCCATGGGGAGAAGGAAGAGCATAAATGAGCAACCTGGATGTTGGGGCAACCTGTGGGGTTGGGTTTGAGTACAAACAGATCCTGTGTTTGCTCTTCAAGTTAGTAGGAACTGCCAGTGCTGGTCTCTCAGCTATTGCACATCTTCAGTGGGGACAGATACCAGGACACGGTTGCCCACAGGAGAGTGTCATGAATGGTGCCTTTTCCACCCAGGGCTTGCCTGCAGAGGCTCCTTCCATGTCTTGCCTGCTTTATTGGAGCACTGATGCCTCTGTGGGACTCTCCTGAAGATATTGGTATCACTTTGAGACCGTACTGTTACAGTACGTATCTCCCACCTCCCTTTCCCTCTTTTGAGTTAGAGAGCCTTGATCTCCTGTCTTGGCTGCTGCTTGGATTCCAGTCTGGGAGAAGCAGTAAACCCTCTCCCAAGACGCAGCTGAGGTCGGCAGTGAGCATGCTTTGCCTGGCTAGGCTGAGGGGACCGTAAGGCACCTCCAGCCTCCTACTGCCTGTGCTTGAGAGAATTTGTGAGTTGGCTGCCACAGTTCTGTGCTGGCCAAGCAGACATGTCCCTGGCTGTCCACGCTGTGGGGTTTGTCATGGTGATGTGCATGTGTGTGTGTCCTCTCAGCCTGGTTGTTACTCAGGAGCCAGCAGTGCTTGAACCCTGCTGGGGGCTTAGCACATGACTTGCAGCCTGAAACTGGCTCTGCGTGTTGCCTTTTCTGTCTGCCAGCTCCCTCCTGTGTATTTGTTTAACTGTTTTGGCTTTTTTTTCACCCTTCCCACTGGGTCTCTGTCTACCAGGGCTTTCTGCAGGCAGCCCATAGAGACTTTCCTGGCATGCCTTCCCTGCTGGGGCTAGCCCTTTGCTCCCGAATGTCTGCCTGGGTCAGATGTGTGCTGGGGATGGCAGAGCTGCTGCGTGCCCGGCACCGCACGGTGTGGCCCAGCAGGTGGTTTCTCGGGGCTGGGCACAGAGCCCTTAGCACCTCACCTCCTCATGCCAGAGGTCGTAGGCAGAGGCCATCCCTGGGGAGAGCAACTGCCGGTACTTACAAGCTGTGCCCAGCTTGGTGGTAACTCACATACCTCCCTGAGGAAAGTACAGACCCTGAAACAGCAAAACCAACAGTAATGAGGGATGAAATGCTTGTCACGCCAACTGAACTGGTGCGTTGTGGGGAAGAACATTGGGTGTGGGAACAGAAAGATGGTTTGTGTTGCCCTGGAGAAACACAAAATGCTTCCTAAATACTTGCAACCTTCTGAAGCCTCTGCTATGCTTGTAGTGACCCACACAGAGTTAAATACATGGTCAGGCATGTCACCACAAACCGTCAGAGGATACACAGGAATGAAATGGGACTCCTGATTTTCCCAGCTCCTTGCCCTGCTGCTGGACAGGGCTGTTGACAGTCACCCTCCAGTTTTGTCCTGCAACTTCCTCCTGCTTCCTGTGCTTGGGTCCCCCCGACTTGGCACATGGTGTGAGCAGCAGCAACAGAGAGATGCTGTTGTTGCAGTCACTTGTGTGTCAGTTCGCTTGCTCTGCCTCCTCCCGAGTCCTCACTACAAAGGCAGTTGTGCCCTCCCACCTTGTCGCGTTGCCAGCATCCAGCAGAGCAATGAATTCTTGCAGCTGCGCCCTTGCTGATGCTGGCATCAGCCGCACTGTGGAGTGTTGGTGCCAGTCTGAAGGCATGTTCCTCCTCTCACGGCCACTGAGCTTTTCAGGTTCCCTGGAGCAAGCTTTGGCTGTTGACAGCATCAGGTGTCTGGTCTAGACAGGGGTGCAGATAGGGGTTAAAACAGATGCTGCTTTGAACAGGGACTGCCTTGCCAGGGGGCATGTTCCAGCTGAAGGTAGCAAGGGTTTTACTGCAGGGCTCTGGAGGTTGGCAAGCCAAGCCATGCTCTCATGGAGTGAGGAGTTGCTCCCCTGACAACCTTGACAAGTTTGAGCACTTGGCTTCTCGCTGCTGGGATTCGAACGTAACACGGCACCTCTGACAACCTGGAGGAAAAGCAAGAGTCCTGGGAGGTGAGATTTGTCCTCAAGAGGCTGTGCCTTGGCTCGGATGGATGGTGATGAGAGTGCTCCTTGCAAAGTAGACTAGGCTTTGTGAAGCCAGGCAGTGTCTTCCTAGTGGCCATTCCTTCCTTGGGATTGTGGTTGTTGGCAAATGCTGGCTCAGGCTGGCTTGGAGGAGCATCTTAATTTGAAGAGGGCAGAATGGAACAGATCCTGATCCAGTTCAGTTTGAACACGCAGTGTGCACACTCCTGAGTGAACAGCGTGGCTCTTGGCAGCTCGTAAAAAGCTGTTTGGCCTTAGCAGGGAGCACGTGGAGACACACACACCCCTACAAACAACGCAGACACGCCTGCCTGGGGTACGTGAGCAGGTGCCTGCAGAAATCCAGGTAAGATGTGAGGGTATGTGATCTGGGAAAAAGGGGGAGACAACCCCCTCCCATTCCTGTAAGCTCTTTACTACCCACTGATGGGGTTTACAATCTTGATAGCTTCTCTCTTTATTGTCATCATAAACCAACACGTTACATCTGCAAGTCCTGGGTAGTATCCAGTGTGCTAACTGCTGTTTCTCAGTCTGCTTGTCAAATGGCAGATGCCCCTCGTGCAGGTGAAGTTCTACCACCAGTAATACTTTTTTCTTCTCCTCAAATTAATGCCAAAGCCACTTGGAAAAATTAGCACATACAGCATTTCTGGACTGACGGTGTTTCACTTTCTGCAGTGCTAGACCTTGGCTGGAACCTGCTCTGTCCATCTCCTGTGTGTTTACTAAGGAGCTGTCTGGAAACCAGCTGACAAGAGCTTTCCCAGTGTAACTGTTTTCAAGATGTAGCAGTTATGTTGGAGAGCATCTTCCTGTCCTTGAGGAGGCTGGCCGGCTGCAGTTCAAGCAGGAGGGAGATTTCAGGTGCTTATGGCTCTGCCCTTGTTGACCCCGACTGACCTGAGTACCTGCAGGGCAGCATGTGATCGCTGAGCTGTGAAGAGAGCACAGGAACACCTTTACAGAAGATGTGTATCTACAGATAGAGGCGAGTCCCTGCAGACAGCTACCTCTCATGCCATGCTGCAGAGAGGATGTGCTCCGAGCTTCCCAGTATTTTTCCATCTCCTAAAATACTTTTTCTCTGAATAAGGCAGAGCCAAAATTGGATCAGGCTTCTGCTGTATTTTGCATCTATTATGCAGCTCTTGGTGCCACGACTGACTTATTGTCTCCATTATCATGGAGCACTGGTCTGCCAATGACTCTGGCCATCCAGCATGCTCCTCAGCCACAACTAGATGTCTCTGAGGAGCCTCGAGGGGTTGCTGAGCACTGCATCTCTGCAACAAAAGCTCCATGGAAGGGCGTTGTGGTCCTTTCTGCTCATTTTGCAAGTCACTTCCCACTAAAGGTGAGGTAAATTTGGGGAGGGAACCCAGGAGAGGTGCCAAGTTTCTTCTCTGGGTTACCTAGCACTTGGGGGGATCTGAAAGTAACTGTCCTGCGTAAAAGATGCTGAGGAGCTTCAGTCCCATCAAACCACATGGAAACATGTCTATAGGAACACCAGTAGTCCCCAAGAGCCAGTGCTTTAGTCTCCTTGTAGTCAACAGACACCAGCCCTCTTCGGTACAGGCTCTCCCCTCTGCTCCGGAGATACCCCCATCTCGGTGTAGCCAGCTATTAAAGAACCAGCAGCTTCTCTGAAGACAACATTGGGTTTTTCAGTTTAGCAAGAAAAGGTATAAACCACCACCAGGTTCTTCCCAGTGAAGGTGCTTCACTTATTGAGGGGTAGGAACTCCCCTCCAGTTTCTCAAGTCGCTGTGCAAGCAAAGAGGCTTCTGTTGTCAAGGCCCTGAGGGTACTAATAGGACTCAACTGCCCCAGCCAGGCTCACCTGGGGCCTTCCACCCACACCCGTGGCCCAGGGGCTCTATTCAAGCTCAGCCTGGGGGCCTCAATTCTTGTCTGAGCTGGGACGTAGGAGTACTGTTTTTTTGGTTGCTGTGTTAGGTCATTATTCTTACTGCTTTGGGCTGTGACCTGTGAACTGCCTTCATGGCCTGACCTTGGTTGTATTCTCCTGCTATGGAGTTGCCAAGTGATCACTGAATGGTGTATGACCATGGTTGCTCTCAGGAGACCTTGCTTCTTACATGTGGAATGACTTTCTGCTTTGATGTTGGACCAGCTTTGTCACTATGAGGTTTTTTTGAGGATCTGGACTTTTGGCTGAATCTGGCTGCAGTCCCTAAGCTGCTCTGGTCATCTGCCTCAGGTGCTGGGGGGGCCTGTCCTGATGGCTGGTTTTGTGCTCTCCTCCTTCGTGTGCACTCCTCAAGTCATGCACAGTAAGGGCTTGGCAGCCACTTATTTGAGCTCATGTCATGCCTCTAAAACAGGCAGAGGTAAGACCAAACCTCCTGGCTCTGCTGAGCTTCAACCTATTTATCTATCTGCCCCAGTAAAAAGCTTCAGAAGGTGTGAGGTTTGCCTGCCCTCATGATGTCTACTTTTCTACGTTTCTGCAGATTTTTCCATCCCTTCCAGAAGGGCATTCAATCTTAGCTTAGGATCCGAGTTGATGAGCTCAGCACGGAGACAAAGGGGTTCTTTGAGCTGTGCTGTACAGCTGAAATGATGTGAATAAGCCCCAAGAGGTATAGTCCTTTCTCCATCCTGTCTGGGAGCTCAGGAGTCACCCCTTGTGCAAGTGGAAGGCTGTGACCATCCCTCTGTGCAGGAGTTCCAACAGAGCAGTGTAACTGGGTTGCTATTCCTCTTCAGTGAATTCCTCCTGGGCTCTGAGGAAACCTCCACGGGCTTTCAGCTGGAGAGTTGTCTGCTTTCTTGCCCTGGGTGGCTCTGTTGAAGGTTATTCTAGCCCCTTAATCTAATTCAATGTAACTTTGTTTTCCTCTGCCCTCTAAGAGCCCGCAGAGGTTTGCTGTCAGATCCTGCTGCGGGAGAGTGGCCTGGCTGTTAATGCAGCCCTCAGCTTTGCTTTGCTGAGGAGGGGAATGTAAGTGGAATGTAATGTTGGGGAGGGAGGCAGCAGGGACATGTGAAAACTGGAGAAGTGAAGCCCACCTTGTGCTTGCTCTTCCACTGCACCTTACAGCAGGGGATGGGAAACAAGGCGGGCTGGTAGCAGGGCTGTCCCAGGTGGGCAGAGTGCCCTCCCCTGAGGTGAGCAAGCTGATGCAGAGGGATGAAGAAAGGCTCAAACTGATACAGAAGATCTTTCTCCTGGGTTTCGAATAGAGCAGATTCTGTTCACTTCTAATTACAGTGTATCCTGGAAGGAATTAATTGCTCCAGGTCACTCCTGGTGAAGTTTTTATTATGTTTCCCCTAGCAGGATTTTAGAGGAGAGCAGAAACTCTGCATTTTCCAAGAACGGCTGCATGCCTGGACTATGCAAGAGTAGAGCAGGTACCTGCCCCTGCTTGGTACTGTCAAAATGTTTCACAGTGTCCCAGAATTAAAAAGGCTAAGTCAGAAAATAAGCTTATATAAAGCTTGTTGGAGGCTCTGAAGTAAATTCACATATGCTGGAACACAGGAGAGGTTAAATCTTTCCTTGTGCATAAGGAAGGAGAGGATGGGCAGGAGAATTCTCAAGCTTTCCTCTTCTGAGCTTTTCATCTTTCCTCTGTGCAAAGGCCACACAGCTTCATAGAAGCTGGTGTTAAATTGTATGGTGTGCCACAAGCCTGCTGTGTCACCCAGACTCTGTCCCAAAGAGCCAGCAATCGAGGTCATGGGACAGAGTCTGAGAGTGGTTCTTTTCTCCTCCGGATCTAAGATTGGGCACAGATCTCTTTAATTGCCTGGACAATGTCAGCATGCAAAGGCAGGAGGGTTAAACCCTTTTTCTGGTACTAGTGACACTGCAAGCACTTAACATCTGACTGCTTATTTGTTTTGCTTATTGTTTATTTTCTTGCTCTGCTGAGCAAGGGCAATAGATCACTGCCATCTTTGTAGGTGAATTCACTTTTGCTGTACTTAGGAGAATAAAGCATCTCACCAGCATATTTCATGTTAATGCATTGCTTTTTGTTTAACTGGAGTTTCAAAATGAGTTACATTTCTGTTGAGATTAGGCTTTGTGGTTATTTTCTTTTTAATTAACAAGTTTTAGGTACCAAATTCTTTCCCTTAACTATCCCCTCATTCCTCTACCTGAGTAGCATTTGTTTGCAAGTATTGTGGAACAAAACGTGACCCTTAAATTGAAGTTTGAGAGCTGGCTGAATTTCCTGAAGGCAAAAGCCGTTACAGAAACTTACAGGGGGAGGTGGCAGAAGGATTTTCATGTTTGCCAGCCTAAAATGCATGCTTGCTTTCAGATTCTGCCTAACAGACGTAACTGTGAAATTGGACAATTTGGAGAACAGAAAGGCACAGATAATGGTAATACCAAGGGAAAATTTCTGAGCAGCTTTGAAGCAGCTATGAAAAAGCATTTAGTGCAATTGTAAAGCCCCTTTTACCAGTGCTCCAAACATCGCTGGAGAATATACAGCAGGTAGGGAGGCTGGAGGAGATCAAATGAGAAATGACAAGCCTTTGACTATAAAGCTGTCAGTACCTCAGAGGAGAGCCAAGCCAGCTGCACCTATTCCAGGGAGAGTAAAATGAAGACACAAGGGCTGTGCTGGGTTTAAGTTCATGCTGTTTTTTAAAGAGAACTGGTGTTGCCCATCTCCGCTGGCTGTTTTCTGCTCTGCTGGCAGCACTGACCTGGCCAGCGATGTTGCCACTGATTTTATTTGTCTTGCCTAAGATGTATCTTCTCCTTTCATACTCCCCCTTTGTTGCTCAGTCTCAGATTGATGTATAATGTCAAAATAAATCTAGGGAGCACCATAAGCCTCATAGAAAGTGTGCTCACTGCCATACCCATGTGATTTCCTTCCATCTGATTCAAGACTGTAATACATGAGGGTGTTTTTGTGCTTTCTTTGATGTGACTAGGCTGCTTCAGACACTAGATTCAATTTCTGAGATTTGGGAGCTGGATGTGGCAGGGTCAGGAGATCTGAAAGGCTTTTAGTTACCCACTTAGACTAAGCCACCTGCATGCTAAGACAGCCAAATTACCAACAACAAAGTGAAAAATGACAAGAGCATTCATTAAATGCCATGCTTGGACTAGAATCAACGCACTGAAGTGTTTTTTTATCTCATCTAATGGGTAAGCGACAGCTCCGTAGTTCCTGCTGCATTTCCTGCTCGGTGGGGGCTGGGGGCTGCATTGATTCTGGGCTGAAAAGGACTTTCAGAGCTCTGGGAGGATGTGGTCCAAAAGAGGCCAAAAGCGAGCACTTTGGTTCAAGGCCGCTGGCTCTGCCTTGCCGCGCTGGGTAGCGGGTGCCGGCGGTCTGTGACCTGCCCCTGTCACGCCCGGGGTGGCTGCTGCACGGGGGCACGTGCTGGGAGGCAAGAGCTGGCCAAGCGAGGCAGGCAATCCCACGAAGGGGCGACGTGTGCCCGTGGTGGGCTGGCAGGAGCTGCAGAGGTCACTATCGACAATAGCAAGGACCCTCAGCTGGGTGTCCTATTCACAAGAGGGTTCAGTGGGCTTTAGTGTGTGAATTCTGGCTTTAGCTGCTGAAAACCAGCAAGTTGATGCCGAAAAGAAACACCATTTATGCTTTTTTTTTCAGGAGATCCGCTCTTCAAACAAAGAAAAAGTTCAATTCTTAGAGGGGAAAAAAAAAAAGATGACATTGGAATATTTTTAATGAACGCTTATTTGTGGAATAAGCATGTTTGAAATTAAAAACCCTGACCACCTTCAGATCTATATCCTGTTGTCTTGGCAACGTGCCATGGGAGACGGGGAGCACTGGGCACCTGGTGCCAGCGCCGCGGGCACAAAGGCGCTTGGTGAGGCCGTGATGGGGCGGCTGTTCCCTCACTTGGAGCTTGCAGTGCTGTATTTTCATATCTCCTGCCCCCTCCTAGTGTTGTCTGACAACAGTAAATTCTTCTGAAACCAAAGAAAAGGGCTCCTAGCCACTGCCTTTGAGGAAAGCTTGAGAACATGAGCTGAATGCCTAATGGGAAGGGACTGATATGTTTTTGTGTCCTTTGGCTTGGAGTTGTAGTGTTTGCAGCCTTGTGGTGCTTGGGGCTCAACCAGGTCTCTTGAATATTTGGCTGGGGCTGGGCTGGGAGCTGCACAGCTCCTGTGAGGTGGCACACACTGGAGACCTGCGAGAGGGACGTGGGAAGACTGCAGCTTGTCCAGGCGGCGAGAAGGGCTGAGGCACAGGGAGCTGGTGGGTGTTCCCTCTCAACTGCTGTGGTGTTGCAGGACCAGCTGAGCCTAATTCTTGGACACCTGTCTGACAAAGACCTTGCTCAAGTCATTTACTGTCATGTTGTGCCCTGAGGCCACTGAAGATGTATTTACTTTGAAATTCAATGCAATTGGAGCAGTTGGCCTTGTTGCTCTAATGATTTTCAGCATGTTTCTCTGCTGTGCTACCCACTGAAACCAAGAACTGCTCCAAGAAGGACAAATCCACAAATTGCTTCAGTATAAGATCTTTTCTTTTTAACTGACTTAAGTGTTTGCCCAGCAGTTTTTGCAGAAAGGCACAAAGAAGGGGGCATCAGTTGAACTGGTATCACTGTGAGAGTCTCAGATATGCTGGTGACACACCACAGAATGGTTTCCCCAGCAGGTGCTGGAGCAGCTGTCCCTGCCCAGGCAGAGCCTGCAACACAGACCCAGCTTCAGATAACTGCTGCAGCAAGGGCCTGAGGATTCTCTTTGGTGCCAGGAGAAATGTCCCTCTGTCCTGCAAGGAGGTATGCTCTCTTGGAGGACCTGTGCCACCAAATGGAGGAGTTACAGGAGGAAGTGAGATGAAGATAGACAGGTTTTCCTCTGAGGAAAAACACCTCAAAGAGCTCCCAATCTCAACCGAAGTAGAGAAGCAGGCAATATCCACTCCTAATATTAAGCGAAGTGCAACCTCTGGAGAAGGTGAAGGATGGAAGCTTCTAACATGAAGAGGAAGGCTTCTGCTTCCCCAAAAGAATTACAGCTACAAAATAAGTTCACCTCCCTCAAGACTGAAGAAGAGCCAGATGTGCTGCACTCCAGTATCTGCTGGAGTGACAACACATCTGGACATAAGCAATCCAGGAGGTTCCTCGAGTGTATTGAAAATAACTTCTTCCTCCTCCTCGTCATAAAGGAACCAGCAAGAAGAGATGCTCTGCTGGACCTCTTACTTGCCAACAATGAGGGTCTTGTTGGGGATGTGAAGGTCAAAGGCAGCCTTGGCTGCAGTGACCATGAGATGGTAGAGTTCAGGATCTTGAGGGGAAGAAAGAGAGTAAAAAAGGAAAGCTCACAACCCTGGACTTTAGGAGACCAAACATCAACCTCTTTGAAGATCTTGGGCTCCTCAGTGGGCACTCATGAGTGCAGAGGGAGCTGCCAAGTGTCATTGCAAGGCCACTATCAATAATTATTGATCAATCATCATGACTGGGAGAAGTCCCCACAGTCTGAAGGAAAGCAAATGTCACTCCTATCTTTAAGAAGGCCAAGAAAGAGCAACTACAGGCCTGTAAGCCCCACCTTAATCGCTGAGAACGTGATGGAACATCTAATCCTGGAAACCATTTCTAAACACATGAACGAGAAAATCATCAGTAGACAGCATGGCTTCACCAAGGTGAAGTCATGCTTGATCAACTCGATAAACCTCTATGATGAAATGACTGGCTTGGTAGATGAGGGAAGAGCAATAGACATTGATAGGTACTGTCTACCTGGACCTGAACATCTTTGGCACTGTCCTACAACACCCTCATAGACAAGCTGTTGAAGTATGGGCTGGATGAGCAGACAGGTGGATTGAAAACTGTCTGAGTGGCCAAGCCCAGGGGTAGTGCCACAAAGTCTAGTTGGAGGCCAGTATCTAGTGGTGTGCCTGAGTAGTCAATAGTGGGTCCAGTCCTGTTTTTAACGTCTTTATTAACGGTCTGGATGATGGGTTAGAGTGTACCCTCAGCAAGTTTGCTGATGACACAAAACTGGGAGGAATGGCTGATAAATCAGGGGGTCAAGCTACCATGCAGACGGACTGTGACAGGCTGGTAAAAATGGGCTGACAGGAAATTTATGAGGTTCAACAAGAAGTTCAAAGTGCTGCACCTTGGGAAGAACAATCTCATGCATCAGTATATGCTGGGGGCTGCCCAGCTGGAAGGCAGCTTGACAGAAAAGGAGCTGGAGATTGGAAGGGACCTTTAAAGGTCATCTAGTCCAACCCCCCCCTGCAGTGAGCAGGGACATCTTTAACTAGATCAGGTTGCTCAGATCCTGGGCTGCATTAGGCAATGACGGCCAGCAGGCTGAGGGAGATGATCTTTCCCTCCTGCTTGGTGCTCGTGAGACCATACCTGGAGTGCTGTGTGTGGTGCTGGACTCCCCAGTAAAAGTGAGACATGGACATATTGGAGAGAGTCTAACAAAGGGCCACAAAGATGATTAAGGGACTGGGGCATCTCACATATGAGAAAAGGTTGAGAGTCTGGAGAAGAGAAGGCTCAGCGTGGATCTTACCAGTGTATAGAAACACCTGAAGGGAGGGCTGGGAGGAGATGGAGCCAGGCTCTTTCCCGTGGTGCCCAATGACAGGACCAGAGGCAACAGGCACAACCTGAAACACAGTTTCCTCTGACCATCAGGAAACGTGTTTTGTCACTAGGAGGGTGACTGAGCTCTGGCATGGGTTGGCCAGAGAGGATGCGGTCTCCAGCCTTGGAGATACTCAAGAACCATCTGGTCACGGTCATGAGCAGCTGGCGGTGGGTAACCTGCCTGAGCAGGGAGGTTGGACACGCGGACATGACGTTGCCCCGAGGGGAGAAGTTTCCCCAGGTTATGAAGTGAGACGGCTGAGGGGTGAGGGCGGCGCAGGGGGGCCGAGGGCAGCAGCAGAGCGCTCGGAAGAGGGACGTGAAGGGTCCTCGGTCGGGGGCCGGTAGCTGCCAGGGCCCGGAGGTCTCGGCCTCGCTCTC